>NW_027596133.1:319417-449417 GCF_964194155.1 Cetorhinus maximus
GGTGAGGATCAGGTTTTGGAGAGGGAGAGGGAGAGGGGGTGAGGATCAGGTTTTGGAGAGGGAGAGGGGGTGAGGATCAGGTTTTGGAGAGGGAGAGGGGGTGAGGATCAGGTTTTGTAGAGGGAGAGGGGGTGAGGATCAGGTTTTGTAGAGGGAGAGGGGGTGAGGATCAGGTTTTGGAGAGGGAGAGGGAGAGGGGGTGAGGATCAGGTTTTAGAGAGGGAGAGGGAGAGGGGGTGAGGATCAGGTTTTAGAGAGGGAGAGGGAGAGGGGGTGTGGATCAGGTTTTAGAGAGGGAGAGGGAGAGGGGGTGTGGATCAGGTTTTAGAGAGGGAGAGTGAGAGGGGGTGAGGATCAGGTTTTGGAGAGGGAGAGGGAGAGGGGGTGAGGATCAGGTTTTGGAGAGGGAGAGTGAGAGGGGGTGAGGATCAGGTTTTGGAGAGGGAGAGTGAGAGGGGGTGTGGATCAGGTTTTAGAGAGGGAGAGGGGGTGAGGATCAGGTTTTGGAGAGGGAGAGTGAGAGGGGGTGTGGATCAGGTTTTAGAGAGGGAGAGGGAGAGGGGGTGAGGATCAGGTTTTGGAGAGGGAGAGGGAGAGGGGGTGAGGATCAGGTTTTGGAGAGGGAGAGGGGGTGAGTATCAGGTTTCGGAGAGGGAGAGGGAGAGGGGGTGAGGATCAGGTTTTGGAGAGGGAGAGGGGGTGAGGATCAGGTTTTGGAGAGGGAGAGGGGGTGAGGATCAGGTTTTGGAGAGGGAGAGGGGGTGAGGATCAGGTTTTGGAGAGGGAGAGGGAGAGGGGGTGAGGATCAGGTTTTAGAGAGGGAGAGGGGGTGAGGATCAGGTTTTGGAGAGGGAGAGGGAGAGGGGGTGAGGATCAGGTTTTGGAGAGGGAGAGGGAGAGGGGGTGAGGATCAGGTTTTGGAGAGGGAGTTGGAGAGGGAGAGGGAGAGGGGGTGTGGATCAGGTTTTGGAGAGGGAGAGGGGGTGTGGATCAGGTTTTGGAGAGGGAGAGTGAGAGGGGGTGTGGATCAGGTTTTAGAGAGGGAGAGGGAGAGGGGGTGAGGATCAGGTTTTGGACAGGGAGAGGGAGAGGGGGTGAGGATCAGGTTTTAGAGAGGGAGAGGGGGTGAGTATCAGGTTTTGGAGAGGGTGAGGGAGAGGGGGTGAGGATCAGGTTTTGGAGAGGGAGAGGGAG
The DNA here is from genome assembly GCF_964194155.1 of Cetorhinus maximus. Classification (NCBI taxonomy): domain Eukaryota; kingdom Metazoa; phylum Chordata; class Chondrichthyes; order Lamniformes; family Cetorhinidae; genus Cetorhinus; species Cetorhinus maximus. Next base: position 320,612 of record NW_027596133.1, read on the forward strand.
AGGGGGTGAGGATCAGGTTTTGGAGAGGGAGTGGGAGAGGGAGAGGGAGAGGGGGTGAGGATCAGGTTTTGGAGAGGGAGTGGGAGAGGGAGAGGGAGAGGGGGTGTGGATCAGGTTTTGGAGAGGGAGAGGGGGTGTGGATCAGGTTTTGGAGAGGGAGAGGGAGAGGGGGTGAGTATCAGGTTTTGGACAGGGAGAGGGAGAGGGGGTGAGGATCAGGTTTTGGAGAGGGAGAGGGGGTGAGTATCAGGTTTCGGAGAGGGAGAGGGAGAGGGGGTGAGGATCAGGTTTTGGAGAGGGAGAGGGGGTGAGGATCAGGTTTTGGAGAGGGAGAGGGGGTGAGGATCAGGTTTTGGAGAGGGAGAGGGAGAGGGGGTGAGGATCAGGTTTTGGAGAGGGAGAGGGAGAGGGGGTGAGGATCAGGTTTTGGAGAGGGAGTGGGAGAGGGAGAGGGAGAGGGGGTGTGGATCAGGTTTTGGAGAGGGAGAGGGGGTGTGGATCAGGTTTTGGAGAGGGAGAGGGGGTGAGGATCAGGTTTTGGAGAGGGAGAGGGCGAGGGGGTGAGGATCAGGTTTTGGAGAGGGAGAGGGAGAGGGGGTGAGGATCAGGTTTTGGAGAGGGAGAGGGAGAGGGGGTGAGGATCAGGTTTTGGAGAGGGAGAGGGAGAGGGGGTGAGGATCAGGTTTTGGAGAGGGAGTGGGAGAGGGAGAGGGAGAGGGGGTGAGGATCAGGTTTTGGAGAGGGAGAGGGGATGAGGTGTTACATTTTGGAAGGACAAACCAAGGTAGGACATACACAGTAAATGGTAGGGCACTGAGGAGTGCGGAGGAACAAAGGGATCTGGGAGTTCAGATACATAATTCCCTGAAAGTGGCGTCACAGGTAGACAAGGTTGTAAAGAAAGCTTTTGGCATACTGGCCTTCATAAATCAAAGTATTGAGTATAGGAGTTGGGATGTTATGGTGAGGTTGTATAAGACATTGGTGAGGCCAACTTTGGAGTATTGTGTGCAGTTCTGGTCGCCTAACTACAGGAAGGATATCAGTAAGATTGAGAGAGTGCAGAGAAGATTTACTAGGATGTTGCCGGGTCTTAAGGAGTTGAGTTACAGGGAAAGATTAAACAGGTTAGGACTTTATTCCTTGGAGCGTAGAAGAATAAGGGGAGATTTGATAGAAGTTTACAAAATTATGAGGGGTATAGACAGAGTAAATGCGAGAGGGCTCTTTCCACTTAGATTAGGAGAGATAAACACGAGAGGACATGGCTTTAGGGTGAAAGGGGAAAGGTTTAGGGGGAACATTAGGGGGAACTTCTTCACTCAGAGAGTGGTGAGAGTGTGGAACGAGCTACCATCTGAGGTGGTAAATGCGGGCTCACTCTTAAGTTTTAAGAATAAATTAGATAGATACATGGATGGGAGAGGTCTGGAGAGTTATGGACTAGGTGCAGGTCAATGGGACTAGCGGAATAATATTTTGGCACAGACTAGAAGGGCCGAATGGCCTGTTTTCTATGCTGTCGTGTTCTATGGTTCTATGGAGGATCAGGTTTTGGAGAGGGAGACCGGGTGAGGATCAGGTTTTGGAGAGGGAGAGGGAGAGGGGGTGAGGTTCAGGTTTTGGGGGTGTGAAGGCAGTGATTTAATGTGCTGAGTTGATGAATCTTTGCCTTTACCTGGTAAACTGATGACAGGCTCCCCTGTTGGAATGGATTCTGAAAGAAAGAGAAGCCATTAGATGGATTTGGAATAGGCAACAATGATTCCTGACCTTTGACCTACAGCACAGGATGTAGATGGAGATTGGCCTTTCCAACACTGACTGGGGTCTTTCCCCCACAGCCCGAACTTTAATGTTTGAAAGACAAGAACGTCTCGTAAAATGATCAATGAGAACTCGTGAGGTTCACCCAGATTTGCACTCGCACATCTCTTGATGTTCAGCAACCTCTCACTCTCGCTGACCTCTCACCCTCGCTCGCTGACCTCTCACTCTCGCCGACCTCTCACTCTCGCCGACATCTCACCCTCGCTGACCTCTCATCCTCAGTGACCTCTCTCCCTCACTCGCCGACCTCTCTCACTCTCGCTGACCTCTCACTCTCGCTGACCTCTCACCCTCGCTCGCCGACCTCTCTCACTCTCGCCGACCTCTCTCACTCTCGCCGACCTCTCACTCTCGCCGATCTCTCTGACTTTTGCCCTTCTCTCTCTCACTGACCTTTCATTCTCTCACTCCCTCGCCGATCTCTCTCTCTCGCTCTCGCTGATCTCTCTCGATCTCACTGATCTCTCCCGATCTCGCTGATCTCTCTCTCTCTCTGATCTCTCCCGATCTCTCTGATCTCTCCCGATCTCGCTGATCTCTCTCGATCTCGCTGATCTCTCTCGATCTCGCTGATCTCTCTCGCTCTCGCTGATCTCGCTGATCTCTCTCGCTCTCGCTGATCTCTCTCGATCTCGCTGATCTCTCCCGATCTCGCTGATCTCTCCCGATCTCGCTGATCTCTCTCGATCTCGCTGATCTCTCCCGATCTTGCTGATCTCTCTCGATCTCACTGATCTCTCCCGATCTCGCTGATCTCTCCCGATCTCGCTGATCTCTCTCGCTCTCGCTGATCTCTCTCGCTCTCGCTGATCTCTCCCGATCTCGCTGATCTCTCTCACTCTCGCTGATCTCTCTCACTCTCTCTGATCTCTCCCGATCTCGCTGATCTCTCTCGATCTCGCTGATCTCTCCCGATCTCGCTGATCTCTCCCGATCTCTCTGATCTCTCCCGATCTCGCTGATCTCTCTCGATCTCGCTGATCTCTCTCGATCTCGCTGATCTCTCTCGCTCTCGCTGATCTCGCTGATCTCTCTCGCTCTCGCTGATCTCTCTCGATCTCGCTGATCTCTCCCGATCTCGCTGATCTCTCCCGATCTCGCTGATCTCTCTCACTCTCTCTGATCTCTCCCGATCTCGCTGATCTCTCTCGATCTCGCTGATCTCTCGCACTCTCGCTGATCTCTCTCGCTCTCGCTGATCTCTCTCGATCTCGCTGATCTCTCGCACTCTCGCTGATCTCTCTCGATCTCGCTGATCTCTCTCGATCTCGCTGATTCTCTCATTCTCGCCCATTTCCCACACTCACCTTCACACTCCACGGTTTGACAGAATTTGAAATCAATTCGTGGTCCAGCGCAATCCCTGCCTCCATTGGCTGGCGTTGGGTTTGAACAGTCACGTGACCTAGTCATATGACCAATTCCACCGCAGCTCCGTGAACAGGGACTCCAAGGGCTCCAGGTGGAAAACTGACCGTCGATGACGCAGGCGGAGAATGAGCAGACCAGCCGTCCATTCCAACAGGTGCTGAGTGGAAACACAGGAAGGTTAATGCAACTCTGGGAGCTCACCTCACACCTCCACCTCTTCACACACACTCATCTCATCCAAACACCTCCCTCACCTCCTGCACCCACCTTCCCATCTGCACCCTTCCCCTCCTGCAACTCCCACACCCCACTCCCAGCCCACATCCTCTTTCCTAACCCATAGAAACATTGAAACGTAAGCAGGAGTAGGCCATTCGGCCCTTCGAGCCTGCTCCACCATTCAATATGATCTTGGCTGATCCTCTATCGCAACACCATATTCCTGCTTTCTCTCCATACCCCTTGATGCCCCTAATCCCCTAATGCCCCTTTCTTGAATATACTCAGTGACCTGGACTCCACAGCTTCTCTGGTAGAGAATTCCACAGGTTGACCATCCTCTGAGTGAAGAAATGTTTCCTCATCTCAGTCCTAAATGCCTGTCCCGTATCCTGAGGCTGTGGCCCCTGGTTCTAGACTCCCTAACCAGGGGAAACATCCTCCCTGTATCCAGTCTGTCCATCCCTGTTAGAATTTTATACGTTTCAATCAAATTCCCTCTCATTCTTCTAAACTCTAGTGAATACAGAACCAGTCGAACTAATCTCTCCTCATACAACAGTCCTGCCATCCCCGGTATCAGCCTAGTGAACCTTCACTGCACTCCCTCTATGGCAACTTTATCCTTTCTTGGGTAGGGAGACCAAAACTGCACACAATACTCCAGGTGTGGTCCCACCAAGGCCCTGTACAGCTGCAGTGAGACATCCCTACTTCTGTACTCAAGTCCTCTTGCAATGAAGGCCAACATACCATTTGCCTTCTTAACTGTTTGCTGCACCTGCCTATTTACTTTCATTGACTGGTGTACAAGGACACCCAGATCCCTTTGTACATCCACATTTCCCAAGATATCACCATTTAAATAATACTCTGCCTTTCTGTTTTTCACACTGAAGTGTATAACTTCACATTTATCCACGTTATACTGCATCTGCCATGTGTTTGCCCACACACAACTCGTCTAAATCAACCTGAAGCCTCCTTGCATCTTCCTCACAGCCCTGCCCAGTTTTGTGTTGTCAGTAAACTTGGAAATATTGCATTTGGTTCCCTCATCCAAGTCATTTATATATATATTGCGAATAGCTGGGGCCCAGGAACGGAAAAATATCCATTTATTCCCACTCTCTGTTTCCGGTCTGTCAACCAATTCTCAATCGATGCCAGTATATTACCCCCAATCCAATGTGCTTTAATTTTCCCCACTCGCCTCTTATGTGGGACCTTATCAAAAGCCTTCTTGAAATCCAAATATACCACATCCACTGGTTCTCCCTTATCTATTCTACTAGTTACATCCTCAAAAAACTCCAGTAGATTAGTTAAGCATGATTTCCCTTTCATAAACCCACGCTCACTTTGTCTAATCCCGTTAATGATTTCCAAGTGTTCTGTTACCACACTTTTTATAATAGACTCTAGCATTTTCCCCACTACTGATGTTAGGCTAACTGGTCTCTAATTCTGTGTTTTCTCTCCCTCCTTTTTTTAAATAGTGGGGTTACATTTGCCCCCCTCCAATCTGTAGGAACTGCTCCAGAGTCTATAGAATTTTGGAAGATGACCACCAATGCATTCAATATTTCCAGAGCCACTTCCTTTAGTACTCTGGGATGTAGATTATCAGGCCCTGGGGATTTTTCAGCCTTTAACCCCATTAATTTCTCTCGCACCATTTTTTTTTTACTAATATTGATTTTCTTCAATTCCTCCCTCTCACTAGTCCCTTGGTTCCCTAGCATTTCTGGGAAATTATTTGTGTCCTCTTTTGTGAAGACAGAACCAAAATATGTGTTCAATTCTTCTGCCATTTCTTTGTTCCCCATTATAATTTCCCCGTTTCTGACTGTAAGGGACCTACATTTGCCTTCACTAATCTTTTTCTCTTCAAGTATTTATAGAAGCTTTTACATTCAACCCATATCCTCTCCCTGCCCACTCCCCTCTCACTGTCTCCCCCTGCATCCCCTCTCCCCATTTACACCTCCTCTGAGCCTGAACCTCCCTCCCCTGGCCCACGTCCCCTTTATCACCTGCACCCCCTCACAGGCCCCAGCCCACGTCTCCCCAACTCCCACAAAACCCTAGCATCCACAGTCCTGTCGCATGTTCTCGGCTTCACCTTCCATATCTGCCTCTGCTAGGAGTGTTGCAGTTACAATGCATGGGGGCTGTGTGTGCTGCATTTACAATGCATGGGGGCTGTGTGTGCTGCAGTTACAATGCATGGGAGCAGCGTGTGCTGCAGTATTTACAGCATAGTAGCAGATCTGTGCCAGTATTTAGGTTCTTCACAAGCCACTTACTACCTCACAATACAAAGTTACAATGCATGGGAGCTGGGAATGCTGCAGTTACAATGCATGGGAGCTGGGAATGCTGTAGTTACAATGCATGGGGGCTGGGAATGCTGCAGTTACAATGCATGGGAGCTGGGAGTGCTGCAGTTACAATGCATGAGAGCTGGGAATATTGCAGTTACAATACATGGGAGCTGGGAATGCTGTAGTTACAATGAATGGGAGCTGGGAATATTGCAGTTACAATGCATGGGAGCTGGGAATGCTGTAGTTACAATGCATGGGAGCTGGGAGTGCTGCAGTTACAATGAATGGGAGCTGGGAGTGCTGCAGTTGCAATGCATGGGGGCTGGGAGTGCTGCAGTTGCAATGCATGGGAGCTGGGAGTGCTGCAGTTGCAATGCATGGGAGCTGGGAGTGCTGCAGTTGCAATGCATGGGAGCTGTGAGTGCTGCAGTTATTAATTTGATTCTGGGCCAGGTTCTACTCCCATGACCCATTGAGGTGTCAGCTGCGGCTCAGTTCATAGCACCCTCGCCTTTGAATCAGAGGGTTGTGGGTTCATGTCCCACTCCCGGAAACCAAGAACTGTGATTGTACTCGAAAGAGTTACAATCTGTGATTGTTGGTAACTCGAAAGAGTTTCCCATGACCCATTAGTTCACTCCTCACCCTCCTGCAACCTGCCCTGATCCACTCAACCCTTCCAATCCTTTCTCTGCCTCTTTCTCTTTGAAGTCAGTCTCAGAACTGATCATTACATGTCAGCTGATTCTGCTCAGTGAAAAGATTCTGGAACATTCCTTACCAATTGCTGCACTCATGGTGTAGAGTGGTCCCTGATAGGATCTCCTCCTGCAACTCAGCACCATCGTCAGTCAGAATAGTTGGAGTGACTGACGGATTAACTGAATAATTCTGAAATAACAGCAGAATATCCTCCTTTATAGCACAGCTGCATTCCTAAAGATAAAACATGACAGGTTTAAGAACATAAGAAATAGGACTGGCTTTTCCAGTTTGCTCTACCATTCAACAAGATCACCGTTTGCAGCTGTACAGTTAGTTAGTTAGGTGGCTGGTTAGCACTGGTTCCCTAGTCAGCAGGGTCTGACTCAGGTCTTTGGAATTGTAGATCAGATTTGGAGTGCTATACAAGCTTTCTGAGAGCAGCTGTAGCTAGTTAATTAGGCAGCCTGAGCCTAAACTGGTTTCTGAGCTTTAGCAGAGCTTGACGCATTCGTTTTTCAGAAAGTATAAATATAGGGGTTTCTCGGTGCTGATTGGTCTGCACTGAGTGCTGCTTTGAATGCATAGCGTGTAAAGATGAGAGTTTGGTGAGTGAGGGAGTTCGGTGAAGAGTGGAACTATACATTAATTAAGAGAAATAAATGTATTTGATTAACACAGTAGAGATGGCAGGATGGATGATGAGTCAAGGCTGCAGCCCGTGGGAGCAATGCATGGCAACCACACCTACAGTAAGTGTCTGCGGCTTGAGGAGCTTTGGCTTAGAGTTAATTAGCTGGAGGCTGAGCTGCAGACATTGTGACGCATCAGGGCGGGGGAAAGTTACCTGGACATTTTGTTCCAGAAGGCAGTCACTTCCTTTAGATTAGCTTCATCTGATTTGATCAGGGACAGGGGGGTGTGACAGTGAGACAGGCAGATAAGGGAATCAATAAGGTGGGAGTGGAGGACCTTAGTCTTTTTAATTGTGCAACAGGTTTGAGACTCTTGAAGCTTGTATGTACAACAGTGAGGGCAGAGTGTGGATGAGCAGGGTGACCATGGCAACCATGGTGGAGGAAACCATTCAAGTGGGGGGGTGTTAAAAGGAATGTAGTGGTAGTTGGGGATAGAATAGTGAGGGAGATTGACAAAGTTCTCTGCAGTTGACAGCGTGAGTCCAGACAGCTGTGTTGCCTGCCCAATGCCAAGGTTTGGGACATCTGCTCAGGGCTGGGGAGGAACCTGCAGTGGGAGGGAGAAGGATCCAGTTGTCATGGTCCATGTAGGTACCAACGACATAGGTAGAACTAGGAAAGAGGTTCTGCACAGAGAATATGAGGAACTAGGCACTAAATTGAAAAGCAAAACTTCAAAGGTAATAATCTCTGGATTATCTGGATAATCTCTTGACAGTGTCCATTCTGTGTATTCTGAAATATCCCCTTAAATGTCCATCACTGCATCTCTATTGATGCCACAAGCTGCAGCTTGCCACAGGCTGTATTCCCACTGGCTGCACCACTCACCTTTATCAGTAAGCAACTTTCTACTCACTACTGATCTGGTCCTAAAATCCCAGGACAAGACAGCACTGATTGAACAATCCTAATTCTGTTAAGAATTACACAAACAACCAATTGCAGATTATCAGATGTGTTTGCAATGTGGTTCACCTACACTTGCTCGAAGCGACAGATATTCCCACACAGAATTCCCACAACATGTCCAGGCATTCAGCCTTTTTTCAATTAAACTTAAGCATGGGGACAATACACCCTTGGTGCACTTGCCATGGTGATACCCTGACCATTCAGAGCTGACTTGCCAACCAATCAGCAGCCTTTTCTCATGCAGCATAAATCATTGCAGCCTTTGAAATTTTGCATTGTTGTGTCTGTCCTGATGAGTGGACAATACAAAGCTTTGACAGCAAGTCTCTTTTCTCAGGTTAGTACAGAGTGTGAGAGGTTTCAGTCCCTCGCCCATCAACTGAAGGGGCTTCAACTTCTGATTTCACTTCAGTCCCATTCTTCTGATCTTTGGCCACCTGGTACAGTGGGGAACGGGCAGAATGAGACACATCTCGGAGAGGCAGACTACCCCTGGTGCTGGCCAAGGTGGCCATCAGCAGGTGCAGGCAGTGGGCAGTACACAGGGTTGGTCAGTCTGTCACGTGGTATCCGCTGGTACAGTTGACACATTCTGTGACTGGTGGGTACTGAGGGTGGCAGTGGAGAGGATTGGCTGGAGTGCATCACCAGCCCTGGAAATGTCATGTTAATTTGAATTATTACTTTTCTTTTTAAGTTTTAGTTTGTTTTTGTTCTAGTGGCATTAGTGCCCATTTCAAATGGGGCATTAAATTGTTAATGTGTACCTCAAAAGAAATGTACATCCATCAAGGTCACTCTATTCCTGCACCCTCTTTACAATTGAACCCTTTATATTATATTGTCTCTCCATGTTCTTCTGACCAAACTGAATCACATCACATTTCTGTGCATTAAATTTCATCAGACACCAGTCTGCCCATTCCACCAACTTGTCTCTGTCCTTTTGAAATTTGTAACTATCCTCCCCACAGTTCACAATGTTTCTAAGTTTTGTGTCCTCGGTTCTGTTGGTAAAATGCAGATTGTGTTGATTAATTTAATGGGGTGCTCGCTGCTGCCGGGGTGAGAGCTGCATTGGCAAAAAACACCCAGAGGCAGGAAGGCAAGAGCTGGCCGTGCCAACACGGCATTCCTGAAATTCTGTACCCCCACCCCAACCAACACCATCGCCCCCAAACCCACCCAGCACCATCCCCCCGACCCCAACCAACACCATCGCCCCCAAACCCACCCAACACCGTCCCCCCCAAACCACCCAACACCGTCCCCCCCAAACCCACCCAACACCGTCCCCCCCAAACCACCCAGCACCATCCCCCCAAAACCCACCCAGCACCGTCCCCCCAAAACCCACCTAACACCGTCCCCCCCAAACCCACCCAGCACCGTCCCCCCAAAACCCACCCAGCACCATCCCCCCCACCCCAACCAACACCATCCCCCCAAACCCAACCAACACAGTCCCCCCCACCCCAACCAACACCGTCCCCCCAAACCCAACCAACACCGTCCCCACCAAACCCACCCAACACCATCCCCCCAAACCCACCCAACACCATCCCCCAAACCCACCCAGCACCCTCCCCCCCAAACCCACCCAGCACCGTCCCCACCAAAACCACACAACACCACCCCCCCAAACCCACCCAACACCTTCCCCCCAAACCCACCCAGCACCGTCCCCCCAAACCCACCCAACACCGTCCCCCCCACCCCACCCCGTCCCCCCAAACCCACCCAACACCGTCCCCCCAAACCCACCCAACACCGTCCCCCCAAATCCACCCAACACCGTCCCCACCAAACCCACCCAACACCGTCCCCACCAAATCCACCCAACACCATCCCCCCAAACCCACCCAACACCATCCCCACCCAACACCATCCCCCAAACCCACCCAGCACCCTCCCCCCCAAACCCACCCAGCACCGTCCCCACCAAACCCACCCAACACCATCCCCCCCAAACCCAACCAACACCATCCCCTCCAAACCCACCCAACACCACCCCCCCCAAACCCACCCAACACCGTCCCCCCCAAACCCTCCCAACACCGTCCCCCCAAAACCCACCCAGCACCATCCCCCCCAAACCAACCCAACTCCATCCCCCCAAACCCACCCAACACCACCCCCCCCAAACCCACCCAACACCGTCCCCCCAAACCCTCCCAACACCGTCCCCCCAAAACCCACCCAGCACCATCCCCCCCAAACTAACCCAACTCCATCCCCCCCAAACCTACCCAACACCGTCCCCCCAAACCCACCCAACACCGTCCCCCCAAACCCTCCCAACACCGTCCCCCCAAAACCCACCCAGCACCATCCCCCCCAAACTAACCCAACTCCATCCCCCCCAAACCTACCCAACACCACCCTCCTCAAATCCACCCAACATCAAAGCTGCCTCTGTGTGGCTTCCAACAGAGGAAGTGACACAGAGGCAGTCACAACACAAGACAGACAGGCGGCCTTACAGGCAAAGGCACCTTCACAGGCAGGCGGCCTTACAAACAAAGGCACCTTCACAGGCAGGCGGCCTTACAGGGAAAGGCACCTTCACAGACAGGCGCTGTGAAACTCAGTACCACATGAGCTGAGATCAGCTTCCTCAGCACAGACCAGCGATAAAGCCTGGATATTTCATCAACCATTTGTCATCAGTAAATTGTGAGTCCAGTTTGTATTTCTCACCTTGACACAGGATCCATTGTGAAGGTACATGTTGATGGGACAGTGACAGCCCTCCTCACAGCCTTCACTGAAACAATCCACCAGCCCATTAAGATGGGCACAGCTGTACGGACAACCCTCACTGCTCACGCATTCTCGGTATAATCGGTCTGCAGGGCAGCCGACCTCTACAAAGAGAGAAAACTGCTCAACGATAGGCATTGGAAACCAGCACAACCAACTTGTCATCACTCTCTCCCCTGTCTCTCCCTCCCTCCTTCCCCTCACTCTCCCCATTAATGTGAAATGTAATACAGACAATGGAATATATTTGGATATCCAAAGAAATTTGATGAGGTACTAAATTCATCATGAAAAACAGGACATGTGGATTCAGGGGCTTTGTAGCAGAATGGAAAGCAAGCTGACTATAAAACAGGAAATAAACTGTCAGGGGTTTCTTTATTCATTCACGGGATGTGGGCTTCGCTGGCTGGACCAGCATTTATTGCCCATCCCTAGTTACCCTTGAGAAGGTGGTAGTGAGCTGCCTTCTTGAACCACTGCAGTCCATGTGGTGTAGGTACACCCACAGTGCTGTTAGGGAGGGAGTTCCAGGATTTTGACCTAGCGACAGTGAAGGAACGGCCGATATATTTCTAAGTCAGGATGGTGAGTGACTTGCAGGGGAATGTGCAGGTGGTGGTGTTCCCATCTATCTGCTGCCCTTGTCCTTCTAGGTGGTAGTGGTCATGGGTTTGGAAGGTGCTGTCTAAGGAGCCTTGGTGAATTCCTGCAGTGTGTCTTGTCGATGGTACACACTGCTGCTACTGTGCGTCGGTGGTGGAGGGAATGAATGGTTGTGGATGTGGTGCCAATCACGTGGGCTGCTTTGTCCTGGATGGTGTTGAGCTTCTTGAGCATTCCTGGAGCTGCCCTCATCCAGGCAAGTGGGGAGTATTCCATCACATTCCTGACTTGTGCCTTGTAGGTGGTGGACAGGCTTTGGAGAGTCAGGAGGTGAGTTACTGGTACAACCGCAGCTGATGTTAATGCTGAGAAAGCAAGATCTCAGGTTGAAATCCATCTGTGCTGATCATAATTGTTTTTTCTGAGTTGTAGAAGGGAGAAGGGAAATCTACTGAACACAAAAGCTCAGGACTCCAGTGATAGCTCATAATTTTTGAGAATTAAAAATGTTAATTAAAAAGGAAAAAATAAAACTTGTATGTTTAAGATAAAAAATACACAGAACAAAATCTTACAAAATAACCTCAAAATGCTTTATCAAAGGTACAAAATAAAACATGCTTTTGGCAACAATCCTTATAGTTTCTTAACTATAAAATCCAGGAAATATTCCCCAAACCGAGAAATTGCGTTCACTTTAAACAGAAATACAATCCACAACTTTAGTCTTTAACACTATCATTACCACTCCCTTTGTCCCATGTCCATGACATCTTTGTCATTTTACCTTTCCTGATCTCCGGCCTATCCCTGACATTCTATTTTGCTCCACCTCCCCCACCCCCCACCCCCACAACCCCCAGCAACAGTATAAAAGCCATCATATTTCTCCCTCCCTCAGCTCTGAAGAGTCACTCAGACTCGAAACATTAACTTTGTTTCTCTCTCCACAGATGCTGCCAGACCTGCTGAGTTTTTGCAGCATTTTCTCCTTTTATTTACCTCTGGATTACTAGCCCAGTGACATTAGCACTACGCCACCTTCTTCTCCCCCACCCCACCCCCCACCGCCACTCCCCAGGCCATATTCAGCAAGGTAAGGATTAACTGACTCACCAAGACAGACCTGGGTCTGACAGGTTTTGCTTTGGACTGGGAAGCCTTCACACGGTGGATTGAGACAGGAGCGTGTCCGGGTCTGCTCACCTCCTCCACATGACACACTGCATGGTGACCATGTCGACCATTTACTCCACACCACCCAAGCTGCGGTTGAAAGAGAAGGTGTGAGAAGTGTTGACTGTGATTTTGATAAACGTCACATCACTGCCAGAAACTCACCATCACATGTCCCACTGCAGCTTCGTGTTTCCTGAGAATTCCCAATACAAAATTCCTGGAGATCAGGGTCACAGCTCCGATTGCGAAACTCAAATCCTGCCCCACAGGATCTGGAACAAGAGCTCCACTCAGTCCATGAACTCCAGCCTAGTGTGGGAAGAGACAATTACAGACACCAGAATCGAGAGCAAGCCTAGGATAAAGGTAATGCACACTTCACTGGAGCTGCCCTTGTGGTCTCTTCCAATCAGTAGGGTGACCAGGTTTACAAAAGTAGGACATATTGAAAAGCTGTGGGGAGGTGGGGCTCTGTGATCATTGACATGCTGGGCAGCCAATGGCTGGAGTCTGGGAGAGGAACAATCAAAGGTGGGAGGTCATGTGATATCTCCCAGAATATGTCCAGTCAGAGTTGGCAACTGTATTCCGTAGGTTGTCATCAGCAATGGTGCAGTCAGTACCAAAAAGGTTGTGACAACTCCCGTGGAGGGGGTAAAGGGGGTAGTGGGAGGGATACAGGTCCACTGCAGGCAATGTAATCCCGTCTGTTAGGCATTTACAGAAGGACAACATTTCTTCCTCCACAGGCCAAGTTTCAATTGGACAAAAAGGGGAGAGGGAAAAACCTGAACATTTGAACTATCTTTAGGAAATTTTTGGAACACCCGGATAATAAAAACTGGGACTGTCCCAGCAAAACCGGACGTCTGGTCATCCTAGTGAGCAAGTCAGTGTCAACTCGAATAAAAATTTGAACTGGAAACAGGAAACAGCGAGTGATGGTAAATGGTTCTTTTTCAGACTGGGGGATGGTATACGGTGATGTTCCCTAAGGCGAGGATCGTTGCTTTTATATAGAAATCACTTGGATTTTGGAATACAGAGTAACATTTCAAATTTGTCAATGATCCAAATGTGGAGAGAAAGCTGGCATTGAGGATTATACAAAACAGGACACAGGAAATAGGCTGACAGGATGGACAGACAAGTGACAGGTGGAACTTAATACAGAGAAATGTGAGGTGATGCAGTTGGGCAAACATCATAGAGAGAGGAGGGTCGAGTGGTGCAATGGGCAGCATCCCTGCCTCTGAGCCTAAAGCTCTAGGTTCCAGCCTCACCCCAGGATTGATGGCCATGGAAGGTGTGTTCAGAATGCAAACAAACAGGTTGGGTAAATCCTCCCAGCACATGGCGATGGCAGCCAGTAACAGCGAGAGAGATTCCTGGTCAGCCATGTTTGATACAGACTGCTGCCCCTCAAACTCTAGCCCTCATCTTCAGGCTTGCAACTGCCCCGAGAAAAACAGGCCTAGGGCGGAACTGTCCCAGATTTGCACTAAGTGGGAAAAATGATGTTTTACCCGCTGGCCGCAATGGTGGCCTTTTACACCATTTTGTCCCAATCCCACCTCATTAATTATGCATTCTCATTATCCCACTGCTTCCTCACACTGGGCGCCATATTTAAAGTGCAGCCACACGAACACATCTCAGAGTTTCCAGCCCAGCACAGCTGCAGGGAAGAAATGGCTCCAAAAAGCAAGAAGACTGCAGCCCCCCTGGTTTAATGACACGTCCATCGACTGCTTTTTAGATGCAGTGGAGGCCCGCCGTGATGTCCTGTAAATCCACTCTGGCCACAGGATGGGCAGCAACATCACCAACTGGGCTTGGGCGGGGTGGCAGCACTGGTCAGTGCCAACACCCTGGGGAAGGTGGGACCTGGACAAGCGGGACAGTCTCCATCTGAACCAGAGCGGGACTAACACCCTTGTGGACGGGTTTGCTAGTGCTGTTGGGAGGAATTTAAACTAATTCGGCAAGGGGAGGGGGACACAGAATGTTAGCAGAATAGGGAACCATCATAATACAGTAAAACAATCAAGTCAGAGGGAGTACAGCTGCATTAAATTTCAAGGGAGTAAGGCAAGGCTGGATGGCCTCTACTTTAATGCCAGGAGTATTACAGGTAAAACTGATGAGTTAAGGGTGAGGATTGACATGTGGAATTGTGATATAGTAGCCATCACTGAGACGTGTTTGAGGGAAGGGCAGGATTGGCAGCTCAACATTCCGGGATATAAAACCTTCTGGCGAGACAGGGGAGGGGGTAAAAGAGGAGGAGGTGTTGCATTATTAGTTAAGGAGTCAGTTAATGCAGTAAGGAGAGATGATATCTTGGAGGGGGCATCGAATGAAGCTTTGTGGGTAGAGTTTAGGAATAAAAAAGGGGCAGCCACATTGTTAGGTGTTTATTATAGACCCCCAGATAGTCAGCGGGAAATTGAGGAGCAAATATGTGCACAATTTGTGGAGGTGTGTAAAAACAATAACAATAGGGTAATTATATTAGGTGATTTCAACTTTCCCAACATTAATTGGGATAGACATAGTGTTAAGGGCTTGGATGGAGTGGATTTCTTGAAATGTGTACAGGAGAACTTTTTAGGTCATTATGTAGAGGGTCCAACAAGGGACTGCGCATTGCTGGACCTAATTCTGGGGAATGAAGCCAGACAGGTGGCTGAGGTGGTGGTGGGGGAGCATTTTAGTGATAGCGACCATAACATGGTACAGTTTAAGCTTGTTATGGACAAAGAAATAGACAAGTTGCGAAAAAATGCTTTGAATTGGGGGAGAGTGGATTTTAGTAAAATAAGGCAGGATCTGGCCAAGGTAGACTGGGAACAGCTACTTGTGGGGAAATCTACAGAGGAGCAGTGGGGGGTGTTCAAAAAGGAAATGGGGAGGGTACAGGTTCAACATGTTCCCTCTAGGGTGATAGGAAGAAGTAACAAGCCTAGAGAACCATGGATGACCAGAGATATTCAGGTTACGATGAGAAGGAAAAGAGAGGCTTTTAGCAGGTACAAGGGAAGCAAATCAGTGGGGGCATTAGTGGAGTACAGAAAGTGCAGGGTGGAGCTTAAGAAAGCAATTAGGAGAGCAAAGAGGGGATATGAGAAAGCTCTGGCTGGTAAAAGTAGGCAAAATCCCAAGATATTCTATAAGTATATCAATGGGAAGAGGAGAACCAGGGAAAGAATAGGGCCATTAAGGGACCAAGGGGGCAATCTATGGGTGGAGCGAGAGGACATCGCTAGAGTGTTGAATGAATACTTCATGTCCGTCTTCACCCAAGAGAATGAGGATGAAGGTATCAAACTCAGGGAGAGAGACTGCGAGGTTCTTAAGCAAATTGATATAGGGAGTGACAAGGTATTGGAGGTGTTGGCAGGCTTAAAAGTGGACAAATCTCCAGGTCCGGATGATTTGTGTCCCAGACTGCTGAGGGAGGCAAGGGAGGAGACCGCAGGGGCTCTGATCCAAATCTTTAATTCCTCTCTGGCCACGGGGGAGGTGCCAGATGATTGCAGAACAGCTAATGTGGTTCCGCTATTTAAGAAGGGTTGTAGAGATAAGCCAGGAAACTACAGGCCAGTGAGTCTCACGTCAGTGGTAGGGAAACTATTGGAGAAATTTCTGAAGGAGTGTATCTATCTCCATTTGGAGAGGCAAGGTTTGATCAGGGATAGTCAGCATGGCTTTGTCAGAGGGAGGTCATGCCTAACAAATTTGATTGAATTTTTTGAGGAGGTGACCAGGTGTGTAGATGAGGGTAGTGCGGTTGATGTAGTTTATATGGATTTCAGCAAAGCCTTTGACAAGGTCCCACATGGGAGACTTATAAAGAAGGCAAATGCACATGGGGTACAGGGTAATTTGATAAGGTGGATTCAAAATTGGCTTAGTTGTAGGAGACAGGGGGTGATGACAGAAGGATGCTTTAGTGACCGGAAGCCAGTGTCCAGTGGTGTACCACAGGGATCTGAGCTGGGTCCCCTATTATTCGTCATTCATATAAACGACATAGATGACTATGTAGGGGGTAGGATTAGTAAGTTTGCAGATGACACAAAGATTGGCCGGGTGGTTAACAGTGAGGTTGAGTGTCTTGGGCTACAGGAAGATATAGACGGGTTGGTCAAATGGGCAGATAAGTGGCAGATGGAATTTAACCCTGAAAAGTGTGAGGTGATACACTTTGGAAGGAGTAATTTGACAAGGAAGTATTCAATGAACGGCATGGCACTAGGAAGTTCTGAGGAACAAAGGGACCTTGGCGTGTGTGTCCATAGATCTCTGAAGGCGGAGGGGCATCTTAGTTGGGTGGTGAAAAAGGCATATGGGACACTTGCCTTTATCAATAGAGGCATAGATTACAAAAGTAGGGAGGTCATGTTGGAGTTGTATAGAACCTTGGTGAGGCCACAGCTGGAGTACTGTGTGCAGTTCTGGTCACCACATTATAGGAAGGATGTGATTGCACTGGAGAGGGTGCAGAGGAGATTCACCAGGATGTTGCCTGGGATGAAACATTTAAGTTATGAAGAGAGGTTGGATAGACTTGGGTTGTTTTCGTTGGAGCAGAGAAGACTGAAGGTCGACCTGATCGAGGTGTACAAGATTATGAGGGGCATGGACAGGGTGGATAGGGAGCAGCTGTTTCCCTTATTAGAAGGGTCAGTCACAAGGGGGCATAAGTTCAAAGTGAGGGGCAGGAGGTTTAGGGTGGATTTGAGGAAAAACCTTTTTACCCAGAGGGTGGTGACGGTCTGGAATGCGCTGCCTGGGAGGGTGGTGGAGGTGGGTTGCCTCACATCTTTTAAAAGGTAGCTGGATGATCACTTGGCACGTCATAACATTCAAGGCTATGGGCCAAGTGCTGGTAAATGGGATTAGGTAGGTAGGTCAGGTGTTTCTCACGTGTTCGTGAAGACTCGATGGGCTGAAGGGCCTCTTCTGCACTGTGAGATTCTGTGATTCTGTGAAAAGAGGACAGCCACCCAGTGTCGCAAGGGAATGAATAATCTCTTTCCTTCCGCCTGGGCAAATCACTTTTCTCGTCACTCTAAACTCACACACTCACAAACCCATCACACATTCCCAGGGATTTCACACACTTCCAGTTCAAATCACCATTCACTCTCTCATACACAAACACATGAACAAGAAACGGGAGTAGACTATTCGGCCACTCGAGCCTGCTCCGCCATTGTCATGAAGCTATTAGTGTATTTAATATTATTGGAAAATACTTTTCTTTTGAAATAGAGGTTTAGTCTATGGGTGTGTCTTAATTGAATTAAAGCCAGTTGGTCTGAGTGCTTTGATTTGTACTGGATGTAAACAGAGAATTAGAGTGAAATCACATTTTTTGAATAGGGTATTCAAGAAGTGGGGTGAAAACTGACACATTTCTAACAGCTATCAAGCAATGTGTTTATAACACTAATAAAACTGGTTCTATGAAAGGGGTTTTATTGTTAAAAGGTGAAGTTCAAAGGGGCTGGTGAGACAATGAGAATTTGAATTCAATCAGTGGTGGTAGGTATAACTTCAGTAGTTTTCGGGTGTGCAGGGCAGAGGCAATGTGAGATCAAAAGACAGCTGTAAGCCTCCAACTGACTCCACAGGAACCAAAGTGAAAGGAACCTTACTTTGAATCTGTAAGGTGAAAATGCTTTGCCTGGTGTTTGGTTAAGTCCAAGGGTTGTTGTTGCCTTAGTGGAGATTAGTTTGGAAATTTGTTAAAAGTTATGATAGTAGTAATTTGTAACCATGTGTATATATTTAACCTGTGTAAATTAATAAAATGTTTCACTTAGTTTAATGTAAAACCTTGAGAACTAGTGGTCTGATACCTGAATTTAGAGTCGCATCTCAAACATAACACTTAAAATTATAGGTTTTGACAGTTGTTTAAAGTTTCCCTTTGGGATTTTTAAATAACTCAGCTTTACCAACTGCATTGGTCGTAACAGCCATTTAATAAGGTCATGACTGATCTGATAATAACCTCAAATCTGCATCCCACCTGCCCCCTGTAACCTATCAGCCACTTGCTGAGCAAGAATCTATCTACCTCTGCCTTAAAAATATTCAAAGAGTCTGCTTCCACCGCCTTTTCCAAGGCATTTACATCCTTCCCAAAATAAGGAGACCAGTACTGTACACAATACTCCAGATGTGGTCTCACCAGTGTCCTGTATAACTGAAGAATAACCTCCCTACTTTTGTATTCAATCCCCCTCTCAATAAATGAAAACATTCTATTAGCTTTCCTAATTACCTGCTGTACCTGCATACTAACCTTTTGTGATTCATGCACTAGGACACCCAGATCCCTCTGCATCTCAGAGATCTGTAATCTCTCGCCATTTAGATAATAAGCTTCTCTTATATTCTTTCTGTCAAAATGGACAATTTCACATTTTCCCACATTATACTCCATCTTCCAGGTCTTTGCCTGCTCACTTAGCCTATCTATATCTGTTTGTATCCCCCTTATATCCTCTTCACAACTTACTTTCCTACCTATCTTTGTGTCATCAGCAAATTTGGCAACCATCCCATCCATCCCTTCATCCAAGTCATGTATATAAAGTATAAACAGTTGAGGTCCCAGCGCTGATCCCTGTGGCACACCACTCGTCACATCCTGCCAACCAGAAAAAGACCCATTTATGCCCACTCTCTGTTTCCTGTTATCCAGCCAATCTTCTACCCATGCCAATATGTTACCCCCTACACCATGATATTTTATTTTCCATAATAACCTTTGATGTGGCACCTTATCAAATACCTTCTGGAAACCTAAGTACAGTACATCCACCAGTTCCCCTTTATCCACAGCACACGTTACTTCCTCAAAGAACTCCAATAAATTAGTTAAACATGATTTCCTTTTTACAAAACTACATTGACCCTGCCTGATTTACCTTTAACTTATCCAAGTGCCCTGCTATAGTTTTTTTTAATAATAGTTTCTAACATTTTCCCTATGACAGATGTTAAGCTAACTGGCCTGTAGTTTCCCACGTTCTGTCTCCCACCCTTTTTGAATAAAGGAGTTACATTTGTTATTTTCCAATCTAATCGAACCTTCCCTGAATCTGGGGAGTTTAGGAAAATTAAAATCAATGGATCAACTACCTCACTAGCCACTTCTTTTTAGATCCTCGGATGAAGTCCATTAGGACCCGGGGGTTTGTCAGCCCACAGCTCCAACAATTTACTCAGTGCCACTTCTCTGGTGATTCTAATTTTCCTGAGTTCTTCCCTCCCTTCCATTTCCTGGTTTATAGCTGCTTCTGGGATGTTACTTGTATCCTCGATAGTGAAAACTGATGTGAAATAATTATTCAATTTATCTGTCATTTCCTTGTTTTCCATTAGCAATTCTCCAGACTCACTTTTTATAGGACCAACACTCACTTTGTTAACTTGCTTCTTTTTAAATATATTTAGACAAACTCTTACTATTATTTTTATATTTCCGGCTAGCTTTCTCTCATACTCTTATTTTTCTCTCCTTATTAATCTTTTAGTCATCCTTTGCTGTTCCATATATTCTGTCAAATCTTCTGGCCTTCTACCTTTGCAAAATTATATACTTTTCTTTAAGTTTGATGCTATATTTAACCTTTCTAGCCACAGATGGTGTGTCCATCCCTCAGGCTTTTTCTTACTCATTGGAATGTATCTATTCTGTGCATTCTGAAATATCCCATTAAATATTAGCTACTACATGTCTATTGACGTATCCCTTAACCTAATTTGCCAGTTCACTTTCACCAGCTCTGCTTTGATACCTTCAGAATTGCCCATATTTAAGTTTAAAAACATAACCTTGGGCCCACTCCTCCCTCCCTCAAACTTAATGTAAAATTCAATCATATTATGGTCGCTGCTACTTAAGGGTGGATCCACTACGGGATCATTAATTAATCTTATCTCGTTGCACAGTACCAGGTCTAGTATAGCCTGCTCTCTGGTGGGCTCCAGAATATACTGTTCCAAGAAACTATCCAGGATAGTTTTATTCATTCACAGGATGTGAGCTTCACTGGCTGGGCCAGCATTTATTGCCCATCCCGAATTGCCTTTGAGAAGGTGGTGGTGAGCTGCCCCAGGGACAGCACTAGGCATACCTAAAAACAAGGTGTCAACCTAGTGAAGTTATAACACATAGAAACTAGGAGCAGGAGTAGGCCATTCAGCCCTTCGAGCCTGTTCCGTCATTCATTGTGATCATGGCTGATCATCCACCTCAATAACCTGCTCCCGCTTTCTCCCCATATCCTTTGATCCCTTTCACCCCAAGAGCTATATCTAACTCCTTCTTGAAAACATACAATGTTTTGGCCTCAACTACTTTCTGTGGTAACGAATTCCACAGGCTCACCACTCTGGGTGAAGAAATTTCTCAACTCCTCAACACAGAGTCATAAAGTCATAGAGTCATAGAGGTCTACAGCACAGAACAAGGCCCTTCAGCCCATCAATTCTGCACCGGTAAAGCTAGTACCTATTCTAATCCCATTTTCCATCACTAGGCCCATAGCCTTGTATGTCATGGCATCACAAGTGCACAACCAAATACTTCTTAAATGTTATGAGGGTTTCTGCCTCTACCACCCTTTCAGGCAGTGAGTTCCAGATTCCCAACACCCTCTGGGTGAAAAAATTCTTCCTCACATCCCCTCTAAACCTCCTGCCCCTTACCTTAAATCTATGCTCCCTGGTTATTGATCCCTCCACCAAGGGGAAAAGTTCCTTCCTGTCTACCCTATCTATGCCCCTCATAATTTTATACACCTCAATCATGTCCCCCCTCAATCTCCTCTGCTCCAGGGAAAATAACCCCATTCTATCCAATCTCTCCTCATAATTAAAACTCTCCAGCCCAGGCAACATCCTGGTAAATCTCCTCTGCTCTCTCTCTACTGCAATCACATCCTTCCTATAATGTGGATTCCAGAACTGCACGCAATACTCTAGCTGTGGCCTAACCAGTGTTTTATACAGTTCCAACATAACCTCCCTGCTCTTATATTCTATGCCTCGGCTAATAAAGGCAAGTATCCCATATGCCTTCTTAACCACCTTAGCTACCTGTCCCGCTACCTTAAGGGACCGGTGGACATGCACACCAAGGTCCCTCTCATCCTTGGAGCTTCCCAGGGTCCTACCATTCATCGTGTATTCCCGTGCCTTGTTTGTCCTGCCCAAGTGCATCACCTCACATTTATCCAGATTAAATTCCATTCGCCACTGATCAGCCCATCTGACCAGCCCATCTATATCCTCCTGTAATCTAAGGCTATCCTCCTCACTATTTGCCACCCCACCAATTTTCGTGTCATCCGTGAACTTACTGATCAACCCTCCTACATTCGAGTTTAAATCGTTTATACTTACCACAAACAGCAAGGGACCCTACACCAATCTCTGTGGAACCCCACTGGACACAGGCATCCAGTCACAAAAACACCCCTTGACCATCACCCTCTGCTTCCTGCCAATCAGCCAATTCTGGATCCAATTTGCCAAATTGCCTTGGATCTCATGGGCTCTTACCTTTGTTATCAGTCTCCCATGTGGGACCTTATCAAAAGCCTTGCTGACTGACCTTGATTAATCCCTGCCTCTCCAAGTGGAGATTAATTCTGTTCCTCAGAATTGCTTCCGATAGTTTCCCCGCCACTGAGGTTAGACTGACTGGCCTGTAGTTCCCTGGTTTATCCCTCCCTCCCTTCTTGAATAACGGTACCACATTGGCTGTCCTCCAGTCCTCTGGCACCTCTCCTGAGGCCAGAGAGGTATTGAAAATTATTGCCAGCGCCCCTGCTATCTCCTCCCTTGCCTCACTCAACAGCCTGGGATACATTTCATCCGGGACTGGAGATTTATCTACTTTTAAGCCTGCCAGACCACTTAGAACCTCCTCCCTTGCTATGCTAATTTTGTTAATTATATCACAGTCCTTCTGCCTGATTTCCGTACCCACGTCGTCCCTCTCACTTGTAAACACCGACACAAAGTATTCATTTAGAACCCTACCTACGTCTTCCGGCTCCACACACAAATTACCACTATGGCCCTTAATAGGCCCTGCTCTTTCCCTAGTTATCCTCTTACTCTTAATGTGCTTGTAAAATAACTTTGGATTTTCCTTTATTTTACCTGCCAATGTTTTTTCATGCCCCCTTTTTGCTCTCCTAATTTCCTTTATAAGTTCCCCCCTACACAATCTATACTCCACTGGGGCTTCCGCTGTTTTAAACCCTCGGTATCTGCCATAAGCCTCCCTTTTTCTCTTTATCCAATCCTATATATCCCTTGACATCCAGGGTTCCCTGGATTTGTTGGTCCCACCCTTTGTCTTCACTGGAATATATTGGCCCTGTACTCTCCCTATTTCCTTCTTGAATGAGTCCCACTGCTCTGACACAGGTTTACCTAAAAGTAGCTGCTCCCAGTCCACTCTGGCCAAATCATATCTGATCTTATTAAAATCGGCCTTCCCCCAATTTAGAACTCTGATTTCCGACCCATCCTTGTCCTTTTCCGTAACAACCTTGAATCTAATGGAGTTATGATCACTATTTGCAAAATGCTCCCCCACTGATACCTCTACCACTTGCCCGGCTTCATTCCCTAAAATTAAGTCGAGGACCGCCTCCTCTTTTGTAGGACCTTCTACGTACTGGTTTAAAAAGCTCTCCGGAATCATTTTAAGAATTCCGCTCCCTCTAAACCTATCACACTATGACTAACCCAGTTAATGTTGGGGAAGTTGAAATCCCCCACTATTACTACCCTATTATTTTTACACTTCTCTGAAACTTGCCTACATATCTGCTCTTCTATTTCTCTCTGATTCTTTGGAGGCCATAGGACTACTTGCGTGCCAAACAGCATAAGCAGCAAGTGATAGACAGGGCTAAGCGATCCTACAACCAACGGATCAGATCTAAGCTCTGCAGTCCTGCCACATCCAGTTGTGAATGGTGGTGGACAATTAAACAACTCACTGGAGGAGGAGGCTCCACAAATATCCCCATCCTCAATGATGGAGGAGCCCAGCACATCAGTGCAAAAGTTAAGGCTGAAGCATTCACAACAATCTTCAGCCAGAAGTGCCAAGTGGATGATCCATCTTTGCCTCCTCCAGAGGTCCCCAGCATCACAGATGCCAGTCTTCAGCCAATTCGATTCACTCCATATGATATCAAGTAACAGCTGAAGGCAATGGATACTGCAGAGGCTATGGACCCTGAAAATATTCCGGCAAGAGTACTGAAGACTTGTGCTCCAGAACTTGCCGCACGCCTAGCCAAGCTGTTCCAGTACAGCTACAACACTGGCATCTACCCGGCTATGTGGAAAATTGCCCAGGTATGTCCTGTACACAAAAAGCAGGACAAATCCAACCCAGACAATTACCGCCCTATCAGTCTACTTTCGATCATCAGTAAAGTAATGGAAGAGATCATCAACAGTGCTATCAAGCAGCACTTGCTTAGCAATAACCTGCTCACTGACACCCAGTTTGGGTTCTGCCAAGGCCACTCAGCTCCTGACCTCATTACAGCCTTGGTTCAAACATGGACAAAGGAGCTGAACTCCCGAGGTGAGGTGAGAGTGACTGCTCTTGACATCAATGCAGCATTTGACTCAGTGTGGCATCAAGGAGCCCTAGCAAAACTGGAGTCAATGGGAATCAGGGGAAAACTCTCCACTGCTTGGAGTCATTCTTAGCACAAAGGAAGATGGTTGTGGTTGTTGGAGGTCAGTCATCTCAGCTCCAGGACATCACTGCAGGAGTTCCTCAGGCCCAACCATCTTCAGCTGCTTCATCAATGACCTTCCTTCCATCATAAGATCAGAAGTGAGGATGTTCGCTGATGATTGCACATTGTTCAGCACCATTCGCGAGTCCTCAGATACTGAAGCAGCCCATGTCCAAATGCAGCAAAACCTGGACAATATCCAGGCTTGGGCTGACAAGTTGCAAGTAACATTCGCACCACACAAGTGCCAGGCAATGACCATCTCGAAGAAGAGAGAAACTAACCATCTCCCCTTGAAGTTCAATGGCATTTCCATCGCTGAATCCCCACTATCAAGTCCTAGGGGCAAACATTGACCAGAAACTGAACTGGACTAGCCATATAAATACCGTAGCTACAAGAGCAGGTCAGAGGCCAGGAATCCTGCAATGAGTAGCTCACCTCATGACTCCCCAAAGCCTGTCCACCATCTACAAGGCACAAGTCAGGAATGTGATGGAATACTCTCCACTTGCCTGGATGAGTGCAGCTCCCATAACACTCAAGAAGCTCAACATCGTCCAGGACAAAGCAGCCCACTTGATTGGCACCACATCCACAAACATTCACTCCCTCCACCACCGACGCACAGTAGCAGCAGTGTGTGCCATCTACAAGAGGCACTGCAGGGATTCACAAGTCTCCTTCGACAGCACCTTCCAAACCCACAACCACCACCATCTAGATGGACAAGGGCAGCAGATAGATGGGAACACCATCACCTGGAAGTTGCCCTCCAAGTCACTCACCATCCTGACTTGGAAATATACCAGCCGTTCCTTCACTGTCGCTGGGTCAAAATCCTGGAACTCCCTTCCTAATAGCACTGTGGGTGTACCTACACCACATGGGCTGCAGCGGTTCAAGAAGGCAGCTCACCGCCACCTTCTCAAGGGCAACTAGGAATGGGCAATAAATGCTGGCCCAGCCAGCGAAGCCCACATCCCATGAATGAATAAAAAATACACAATAAGAGGGAGAGGTTGCAGACCCGCGGTGGAATGTCTGAAATCAAGGTCCTGTGAAATGACTCAGAAAGGAAGAGAGGAGCGAGAAGCTGAGAAAGGAAGAGGGGAGTGAGAAGCTGAGAAAGGAAGAGAGGAGCGATAAGCTCAGAATTAAAGAGAGGAGCGTGAAGCTAAGAAAGAAAGAGAGGAACGAGAGGCTTAGAAAGAAAGAGGAGCGAGCCGCTGACAAAGCAATGGAGGAGTGAGAAGCTGAGAAAGGAAGAGAAGAGCGAGAAGCTGAGAAAGGAAGAGGGAGCGAGAAAGTGGGAAAAGAAGAGATGAGTGAAAAGCTGGGAAAGGAGCGAGATGCTGAGAAAAAAAGGAAGGAGCGAGAAGCCCAGTAAGGAAGGGAGGAGTTAAAAGCTGAGAAAGGAAGGGGTGTGTAGAAGCTGAGAAAGGAATGGAGGAGCGAGAAGCTGAGAAAGTTCCGCTTCCCTAGTGATTTCAACTTCTAAAATGCACAAGCTGAGGGATAGGGAACTCGGTCACATATACTGCATTTGTATGTCCACTAGTGGAAAGTTAATGGAGCGCTGGAAGGGAACAATCATTGTTCATCAAGAATGATCTTGAGTGGAAATGCAACATGGGATTAAACTAACCATTAAAACTCCTCAAATCCTCAGTGAAACAGGAAAATGCTAGGTGATTATTCACTGTAGAAGACACCAATAACATTCCAGAAATAATTGTAAAATGAGAGGTGAAAGGGTGAAGCTGTAAACAGGGTGTCCGAGTGCATGAATCACAAAAGGTTAGTATACAGGTACAGCAGGTAATTAGGAAAACTAATAGAATGGTCTCATTTTCTGTGAGGGGAATTAAATACAAAAGTATTCAGTTATTCAGGGCATTGGTGAGACCACATCTGGAGTAATGTGTACAGTATTGGTCTCCTTATTTTAAAGAAGGATGGAAATGCATTGGAAGCTGTTCAGAGACGGTTTACCAGACTAATACCAGGGATGGGTGGGTTGTCTTATGAAGAAAAGTTGGACAGGTTAGGATTGTATCCACTGGAGTTTAGAAGAGTAAGACCATGAGACCATAAGACGTATGAACAGAAGTAGGCCATTCAGCCCATCGAGTCTGCTCCATCATTTAATGAGATCATGGCTCCTCAACTCCACTTTCCTGCCTTTCCTCATAACCCTTGATTCCCTTACTGATTAAAAATCTGACTATCTCAGCCTTGAATATACTTAACGGCCCAGCCTCTACAGCCCTCTGTAGTAAAGAATGCCACAGATTGACTACCATCTGAGAGAAGAAATTCTTCCTCATCTCTGTCTTAAATGAGTGCCCCCTTACTCTGAGATTATGGTATCTGGTCCTAGACTCTCCCACAAGGAGAAAAAACCTCTCAGCATCTACCCTGTCAAGCCCCATAAGAATCTTTTTATGTTTCAATAAGGTCGCCTCTCATTCTTCTAAACTCCAATGAGTACAGGCCCAACCTACTCAACCTCTCCTCATAAGAAATCCCTCCATACCTGGGATCAACCTAGTGAACCTTCTTTGGACTGCCTCCAATGCCAGTATATCTTTCCTTAGATAAGGGGACCAAAATTGTTCACAGTATTCTAGGTGTGGTCTAACTAGTGCCTTGTATAGTTTTAGCAAGGCTTCCCTATTTTTATACTCCATTCCCTTTGAAATAAAGGCCAATATTCCATTTGCCTTCCCTATTACCTGTTGAACCTGTATGTTAGCTTTTTGTGATTCATGCACGAGGACCCCCAAATCCCTCTGTGCTGCAGCTTTCTGCAGTCTTTCTCAATTTAAATAATATTCAGCTCCTCTATTCTTCCTGTCAAAGTGCATAACCTCACATTTTCCCACATTATATTCCACCTGACAAGTTTTTTCCCACTCACTTAACCTGTCTATATCCCTCTGTAGACTCTTTGTGTCACCCTCACCACTTGCCTTCCCACCTATTTTTGTGTTATCTGCAAACTTGGCGATAGTACATTCACTTCCCTCATCCAAGTCATTAATATATATTGTAAATAATTGTGGCCCCAGCACTGATCCCTGTGGCACTCCACTAGTTACAGGTTGCCATCCTGAAAATGCCCCCCTTATCCCAGCTATTAGTTCTATTATTCTATTAGTTAGCCAATCATCGATCCATGCTAATATATTACTCCCAACACCATGAGCTCTTATATTATTAAGTAGCCATATGTGCGGTACCTTATCGAATGCCTTTTGGAAATCCAAATATATTACATCTACTGGTTCCCCTTTATCTATCCTGCTTGTTACCTCCTCAAAGAATTCTAATAAATTTGTCAGGCATGATTTCCCCTTCATGAAGCCATGCCGGCTCTGCTTGATTAGATTATGTAATTCTAAATGCTCTGCTATTACATCCTTTATAATAGACTCCAACATTTTCCCAATGACAGATGTTAAGCTAACTGGTCTATAGTTACCTGTTTTTTGTCTCCCTCCCTTTTTGAATAAGGGTGTTACGTTGGCAGTTTTCCAATCCTCTGGGACTTTTCCAGAATCTAAGGATTCTTGGAAGATTACTGCCAGTACATCCACTATCTCTGCAGCTATTTCCTTTAATATCCTAGGATGCAACCCATCAGGTCCAGGGGACTTATCGGTCTTTTGCCCCATTAGTTTCATTAGTAACTTTTTTTTAGTGATAGTTATAGTGTTTATTTCTTCCACCCCACCTTTTGCCCCTTGATTATTTAGTATTTTTGGAATACTATTAGTATCTTCTACCGTGAAGACTGAAGCAAAGTATTTATTCAACTCCTCTGCCATTTCCTGGTTCCCCATT
The DNA here is from genome assembly GCF_964194155.1 of Cetorhinus maximus. Classification (NCBI taxonomy): domain Eukaryota; kingdom Metazoa; phylum Chordata; class Chondrichthyes; order Lamniformes; family Cetorhinidae; genus Cetorhinus; species Cetorhinus maximus. Next base: position 348,878 of record NW_027596133.1, read on the forward strand.
ATTATTTCCCCAGCCTCATTCTCTAAGGGGCCTATGTTCACTTTGGCCTCTCTCTTCCTTTTTATATATTTAAAGAAGCTCTTACAGTCTGTTTTTCTATTACTTGCTAGTTTACCCTCAAAGTTTATTTTCTCCCTCTTTATTTATTTTTTGGTCATCGTTTGTTGGTTTTTAAAACTTTCCCAATCCTCTGGCTTACCACAAATCTTTGTCACATTGTATGTTTTTCTTTCAATTTGATACTGTGCTTAACTTCCTTGGTTTATCTCCTTCCTATTTTCCTAAACGACTGCCATTGTTCATCAACCGTCTTTTCTGCTAAACTCCTTTCCCAGTCCACTCCAGCCAACTCTACCCTCATTCCTTTATAATTACTCTTATTTAAGTTTAGCACAGTTGTTTCTGAGCCAAGTTTCTCACTCTCAAACTGATTGCTAAATTCTACCATATTATGGTCACTGTTTCCTAGGGGATCTTTTGCCCTGAGATCATTTATTAAACCTGCCTCATTACACATTACCAGATCCAAATCAGCCTGATCCCTGGTTGAATCCACAATGTATTGTTCTAGGAAACTGTCCCAAATGCATTCGATGAATTCTTGCCAATTTGATTTTCCTAATCTACATGAAGATTAAAGTCAATCATAATTAATATACTGCCTTTTTTACATGTCCCCATTATCTCCTAGATATCTACAGTATAGCTACTGTTAGGGGGCCTATAGGCTACTCCCACCAGTGTCTTCTTCCCCTTGTTATTTCTTACCTCCACCCATATGGATTCTACATCTTTTGATCTAAGATCCTTTCTTCCGTACTTCTTCCATCTCATTCTAACAAAGCTACCCCACCACCCTTTCCTTCCTGTCTGTCCCTTCAAAAAGTCACATACCCCCTGAATATATTTAGTTTCCAGTTTTGATCGCCTTGTAACCACGGGCAGGATTTTGCCCTCGTCCCTCCATGGACAGGCCCTGGAGAAGCCGGGAAACCGCCCGCCGCCCGCGATCAGGCTCCGGCCGCCGCCCGCGATCAGGCTCCGGCCGCAATTTCATGCTGGCTGGTCAATTAGTGGCCAAACCGCATGAAGCATGTGGCAGAGACTCAGCGCTGTCGGGGGGGGGGCAGAGACTCAGCGCTGTCGGGGGGGGGGCAGAGACTCAGCGCTGTCGGGGGGGGGGCAGGAGGAGCTCAGCGCTGTCGGGGGGGGGGGGCAGGAGGAGCTCAGCGCTGTCGGTGGGGGGGGCAGGAGGAGCTCAGTGTTGTCGGGGGGGGGGCAGAGACTCAGCGCTGTCGGGGGGGGGCAGGAGGAGCTCAGTGTTGTCGGGGGGGGGGCAGAGACTCAGCGCTGTCGGGGGGGGGGCAGAGACTCAGCGCTGTCGGGGGGGGGGCAGAGACTCAGCGCTGTCGGTGGGGGGGGCAGAGACTCAGCGCTGTCGGTGGGGGGGGCAGAGACTCAGCGCTGTCGGGGGGGGGGCAGAGACTCAGCGCTGTCGGGGGGGGGGCAGGAGGAGCTCAGCGCTGTCGGGGGGGGGGCAGGAGGAGCTCAGCGCTGTCGGGGGGGGGGCAGAGACTCAGTGCTGTCGGGGGGGGGGCAGGAGGAGCTCAGCGCTGTCGGGGGGGGCAGAGACTCAGTGCTGTCGGGGGGGGGGCAGGAGGAGCTCAGCGCTGTCGGGGGGGGGCAGAGACTCAGCGCTGTCGGGGGGGGGCAGAGACTCAGTGCTGTCGGGGGGGGGCAGGAGGAGCTCAGTGCTGTCGGGGGGGGGGCAGGAGGAGCTCAGCGCTGTCGGGGGGGGGCAGAGACTCAGCGCTGTCGGGGGGGGGCAGAGACTCAGTGCTGTCGGGGGGGGGGCAGGAGGAGCTCAGTGTTGTCGGGGGGGGGGCAGAGACTCAGCGCTGTCGGGGGGGGGGCAGGAGGAGCTCAGTGTTGTCGGGGGGGGGGGGGCAGGAGGAGCTCAGTGTTGTCGGGGGGGGGGGGCAGGAGGAGCTCAGTGTTGTCGGGGGGGGGGGGGCAGGAGGAGCTCAGTGTTGTCGGGGGGGGGGGCAGAGACTCAGCGCTGTCGGGGGGGGGGCAGAGACTCAGCGCTGTCGGGGGGGGGGCAGGAGGAGCTCAGCGCTGTCGGGGGGGGGGCAGGAGGAGCTCAGCGCTGTCGGGGGGGGGGCAGAGACTCAGCGCTGTCGGGGGGGGGGCAGGAGGAGCTCAGCGCTGTCGGGGGGGGGGCAGAGACTCAGCGCTGTCGGGGGGGGGGCAGGAGGAGCTCAGCGCTGTCGGGGGGGGTGCAGAGACTCAGCGCTGTCGGGGGGGGGGGCAGGAGGAGCTCAGCGCTGTCGGGGGGGGGGCAGAGACTCAGCGCTGTCGGGGGGGGGGGGCAGAGACTCAGCGCTGTCGGTGGGGGGGGCAGGAGGAGCTCAGTGTTGTCGGGGGGGGGGCAGGAGGAGCTCAGCGCTGTCGGGGGGGGGGGCAGGAGGAGCTCAGCGCTGTCGGGGGGGGGGCAGAGACTCAGCGCTGTCGGGGGGGGGGCAGGAGGAGCTCAGCGCTGTCGGGGGGGGGCAGGAGGAGCTCAGCGCTGTCGGGGGGGGGGCAGAGACTCAGCGCTGTCGGGGGGGGGGGGGCAGAGACTCAGTGCTGTCGGGGGGGGGGCAGAGACTCAGCGCTGTCGGTGGGGGGGGCAGGAGGAGCTCAGCGCTGTCGGGGGGGGGGCAGGAGGAGCTCAGTGTTGTCGGGGGGGGGGCAGGAGGAGCTCAGCGCTGTCGGGGGGGGGGCAGGAGGAGCTCAGCGCTGTCGGGGGGGGGGCAGAGACTCAGCGCTGTCGGGGGGGGGGCAGGAGGAGCTCAGCGCTGTCGGGGGGGGGCAGAGACTCAGTGCTGTCGGGGGGGGGGCAGGAGGAGCTCAGCGCTGTCGGGGGGGGGGGCAGAGACTCAGCGCTGTCGGGGGGGGGGCAGGAGGAGCTCAGCGCTGTCGGGGGGGGGCAGAGACTCAGTGCTGTCGGGGGGGGGGCAGGAGGAGCTCAGCGCTGTCGGGGGGGGGGCAGAGACTCAGCGCTGTCGGGGGGGGGGCAGAGACTCAGCGCTGTCAGGGGGGGGGGCAGGAGGAGCTCAGCGCTGTCGGGGGGGGGGCAGAGACTCAGCGCTGTCGGGGGGGGGGCAGGAGGAGCTCAGCGCTGTCGGGGGGGGGGCAGGAGGAGCTCAGCGCTGTCGGGGGGGGGGCAGAGACTCAGTGTTGTCGGGGGGGGGCAGGAGGAGTGCGAGTGCTGGAGTTTGCACCCAGTAAAATCTCACTGAGGTTCGGAGCTACCACAGGAGCTGAAGGTTTTTATCAATAAAAATAAAGATTTTTACTATAATGTAAACATGTCTGTTCATGTGACTGTCACAAGAGCGATGACATGTTAAATATATCAGTAAAAATTATTTTTTAAATCATTGGTTGAAATCTGATCCTTCCCTGTGGATGAGGTTTTGCCAAAAATGCCAAGTCCTCTTGTCATTTTCACCCTCCAAACCGAACGGGTAGTAAAAAATTCCAATCAATTATTTGATTAATGGCTGTAATCGGCCGTTTACCTGTCGGCGGCCGTGACGCCAACTAAAATATCGCACGAGTGACACTTGCCCAACGTCATCGCGTATCATTTTACACTCGAGTGTGTCAGAAACACCCCCACACACCGAACGAAACATTTTGACCCGTCTCTCTGTAATGGCTGTAAATACCATTTAACCTCTATCTGTGCCGTTAATTCATTTATTTTGTCCGAATACTACGAGTATTTAAAGAAAGAGTCATTAATTTTGCCTTTTTACAATTTTTCCCCTCTTTGACCCTATTTGCTGCTGTTTTTTTTGTTTGAACACACTGTCCCTTCCTGTCACACTCTGGGTAGCATTACCTAAATAGCTGCCCCGCAATGCTGCCATGTCCTTTTGCTTTGTAACCCTTCGTATCCCCTTTCCAGAACCCTCCCCTCCTCTATTTAGTTTAAAGCCCCTTAAAGCGGCAGCTTAATTGAAACGTTTAAGACCCTGAGGGGTGTTGACAGGGTGGATGTGGAGAGGATGTTTCCTCTTGTGGGAGAATCTAGAACTAGGGGGTCACTGTTTAAAAATAAGGGGTCGCCCATTTAATACAGAGATGAGGAGAAATGTTTTCTCTCAGAGGGTCATGAGTCTTTGGAACTTTCTCCCTCAGAAGATGGTGGGAGCAGAGTCTGAATATTTTAAAGGCCGAGCTAGATAGATTCTTGATTAACAAGGGGGTGAAAGGTTATCGGGGGGTAGGCAGGAATGCGGGGTTGAGGTTACAATCAGATCAGCCATGATCCTATTGAATGGGGGAGCAGGCTCAAGGGGCCGAATGGCCTCCTCCTGCCTCTAGTTCGTATGTTTGTGTATTTGTCATGTTGATGATGCTTTTGTGACTCGGAGGCTGTTTCCAGGGGGGTTCTACATGGGTCCCCTGCTTTTTGTGGTATTTATTTGGGGAGGATTTTCCCCTCGTTGCGCAGTGGTCAGGCCTGGGAGGGGCCACAAAACCAACCGCCACGCGGGATTGGGCCCTGACCGCGATTTCATGCTGACGGGCCAATTAACGGGCAGCCAATGGGAATCACGCTGAAACACTCAGCGCTGCCGGGGTGGGGAGAGGAGTGCGAGCGGGGAAGTCAGCACACGTGTGTGGGGAGAGGAGTGCGAGCGGGGAAGTCAGCACACGCGTGTGGGGAGAGGAGTGCGAGCGGGGAAGTCAGCACACGCGTGTGGGGAGAGGAGTGCGAGCGGGGAAGTCAGCACACGCGTGTGGGGAGAGGAGTGCGAGCGGGGACGTCAGCAAACGCGTGTGGGGAGAGGAGTACGAGCGGGGAAGTCAGCACACGCGTGTGGGGAGAGGAGTGCGAGCGGGGACGTCAGCACACGCGTGTGGGGAGAGGAGTACGAGCGGGGAAGTCAGCACACATGTGTGGGGAGAGGAGTGTGAGCGGGGAAGTCAGCACACGCGTGTGGGGAGAGGAGTGCGAGCGGGGAAGTCAGCAAACGCGTGTGGGGAGAGGAGTGCGAGCGGGGAAGTCAGCACACGCGTGTGGGGAGAGGAGTGTGAGCGGGGAAGTCAGCACACGCGTGTGGGGAGAGGAGTGCGAGCAGGGAAGTCAGCAAACGCGTGTGGAGAGAGGAGTGCGAGCGGGGAAGTCAGCAAACGCGTGTGGGGAGAGGAGTGTGAGCGGGGAAGTCAGCACACGCGTGTGGGGAGAGGAGTGTGAGCGGGGAAGTCAGCACACGCGTGTGGGGAGAGGAGTGCGAGCGGGGAAGTCAGAACACGCGTGTGGGGAGAGGAGTGCGAGTGGGGAAGTCAGCACACGCATGTGGGGAGAGGAGTGCGAGTGGGGAAGTCAGAACATGCGTGTGGGGAGAGGAGTGCGAGCGGGGAAGTCAGCACACGCGTGTGGGGAGAGGAGTGCGAGCGGGGAAGTCAGAATATGCGTGTGGGGAGAGGAGTGCGAGCGGGGAAGTCAGCACACGCGTGTGGGTGAGCCCAGTGAAAGCCCCCTGAAGGCACAGAGCTGCCTCAGGGAGCTGAAGGTTTTTAACTTCACAAATAAAGATTCTAAAATTAAGAAAAACTTTGTCACGTGAGCAGGAACATGTGAGAAATGAGTTTTAAAAGTTTTTATTGTTTTTTTAAATCAATGGTTGAAACATCGATCCCCCCGTAAGGTTGGACGGGCAGCAAAAAATTCAATTCAGCTACTTGGTTAAGGGCCTGAATAGGCCTTTTAATTGTTGGCGTGTACCCACTGACAAATATTGGGCGAGTGCTCGGTGAGGTCGGGACACTTGCCCAATGTCATCGTGCACTATTTCTCTCCCGTTCGGGTCGGGCGTGTGCCCACCTGACGAGGGAGAAATTCTGCCCTGAATGATTTGGATGTAAATGTCCGGGGAATGATCAAGAAAGTTGCAGATGACACAATATTTGGTCACGTGGTTGACAGTGAGAAGGATTGCTGTCGACTGCAGGAGGGTATCAGTGGACTGGTCAGGTGGGCAGAAAAGTGGCAAATGGAATTGAACCTGGAGAAGTGAGAGGTGATGCATTTGGGGAGGTCAAACAAGGCAAAGGATTACACAATAAATGGGAGGATATAAAAGGCGTAGAGGAAGTGAGGGACCTTGAAGTGAATGTCCACAGATCCCTGACAGGTTGATAAGGTGGTTAAGAAGGAATATGGAATCCTTTCATTTATTAGTCGAGGTAGAGAATATAAGAGCTGGAAGGTAATGCTGGAGCTGTATAAAACGCTGGTTAGGCCACAACTTGAGTATTGTCTGCAATTCTGGTTCCCTCATTACAGAAAGGATGTAATTGCACTAGAGAGGGTACAGAGGAGATTTACGGGGATGTTGCCACCCAGGACTGGAAAATTGCAGCTATGAGGAGAGATTGGATAGGCTGGGATTGTTCTCCTTGGAACAGAGGAGGCTGAGGGGAGATTTGATTGAGATGTACAGGATTGTGAGGGGCCTGGATAGAGTGGATGGGAAGGGTCTATTTACTTTAGCAGAGAGGTCAGTGAATCGGGGGCAGAGATTGAAAATGATTGGTAGAAAGATCAGAGGGGAGATGAGGAAATACCTTTTCACCCCGAGGGTTTGTGGGGGTCTGGAACTCACTGCCGGAAAGAGGAGTGGAGGCAGAAACCCTCAACACATTTAAAAGGTGTCTGGATCGGCACCTCAAGTGCCGGAACCCACAGGGACACGGACCAAATGCTGGAAAGTGGGATCAGACTGGGGGCTCGTTTACAGCCGGAACAGACTCAATGGGCCAGAGACAATGAAGTATTTCAGGATAATGTTGGATGGGCATTTGAAGGAAATAAACTTACATCACCACAGGGATAGAGCAGGGGAATAGGACTGACTGATTTAGTCGGGAATACGGAGACATGGCTGCAGGGTGACCAGGGATAGGAACTGAACACCCAGGTGTATTCAGTATTTAGGAAGGACAGACAAAAAGGAAAAGGTGGTGGAGTTGCATTGCTGGTTAAAGAGGAAATTAACACAATAGTGAGGAAAGATATTAGCTCCGACGATGTGGAATCTGTATGGGTAAAGCTGATAAACACTAAGGGGCAAGAAACGTTAGTGGGGGTTGGATATAGACCCCCAAACTGTAGTGGTAATGTTGGGAATGGCACTAAACAGGAAATTAGAGATGCATGCAATAAAGGAACATCTGTAATTATGGGTGACTTTAACCTGCATATAGATTGGGCAAATCAAATTAGTGACAATACCGCAGAGGAGGAATTCCTGGAGTGAATACGGGATGGTTTTCTGGACCAATATGTTGAGGAACCAACTAGAGAACAGGCCATCCTAGACTGGGTATTTTGTAATGAGAAAGGAATAGTTGGCAATCTAGTTGTGCGAGGCCCCTTGGGGATGAGCGACCATAATATGATAGAATTCTTCATCAAGATGGAGAGTGACGTAGTTGATTCTGAGACTTGGGTCCTGAATCTTAATAAAGGAAACTACAATGGTATGAGGCGCGAGTTGGCTATGAAGGATTGGGAAATGTTACTTAAAGGGATGACGGTGGATAGGCAATGGTAAACATTCAAAGCGCGCATGGGTGAACTGCAACAATTGTTCATTCCTGTTTGGCGCAAAAGTAAAACAGGAAAGGTGGCCAAACCATGGCTTACAAGGAAAATTAGAGATAGTATTAGATGCAAGGAAGAGGCACACAAATTGGCCAGAAAAAACAACAGACCTGAGGATTGGGAGCAGATTAGAATTCATCAAAGGAGGATCAAGGGATTGATTAAGAAGGGGAGAATAGAGTGTGAGAGTAAGCTTGCAGGGAACATAAAAACTGACTGTAAAAGTTTCTATAGGTATGTGAAGAGAAGAAGATTGGTGAAGACAAATGTAGGTCCCTTACAGACAGAAACAGGGGAATTTATAATGGGGAACAAAGAAATGGCTGACCAACTAAATACATACTTTGGTTCTGGCTTCACAAAGGAGGAACTAATAACATACCAGAAATGTTGGGGAACACAGGGTTTAGTGAGAGGGAGGAACTGAAAGAGATGGTGTTGAGGAAATTGATGGTATTGAAGGCCGATAAATCCCCAGGGCCTGATAATCTACATTCCAGAGTACTTAAGGAAGTGGCCCTAGAAATAGTGGATGCATTGGTGGTCATCTTCCGAGATTCTATAGACTCTGGAACAGTTCCTACAGATTGGAGGGTAGCTAATGTAACCCCACTATTTAAAAAGGGAGGTAGAGAGAAAACAGGGAATTATAGACCAGTCAGCCTGACGTCGGTAGTGGGGAAAATTCTAGAGGCCATTATAAAAGATTTAATAGCTGAGCACATGGAAAACAGTGGCAGAATCGGACAGAGTCAGTATGGAATAATGAAAGGGAAATCATGCTTGACAAATCTACTGGAATTTTTCGAGGATGTAACTAGTAGAGGTGATGAGGGGGAGCTAGTGGATGTGGTTTATTTGGACTTTCAGAAGGCTTTCGACAAAGTCCCACATAAGAGATTGGTGTGCAAAATTAAAGCGCATGGAATTGGGGGTAGTGTATTGAGATGGATAGAAAACTGGTTGGCAGACAGGAAACAAAGAGTAGGAATAAACGAGTCTTTTTCCGAATGGCAGGCAGTGACTCGTGGGGTACCGCAGGGATCGGTGCTGGGACCCCAGCTATTCACAATATATATTAATGATTTAGATGAGGGAACTTATGTAACATCTCCAAATTTGCAGATGACACAAAGCTGGGTGGGAGGGTGAGCTGTGAGGAGGATGCAGAGATGCTTCAGTATGATTTGGACAAGCTGAGTGAGTGGGCAAATACATGGCAGATGCAGTATAATGTGGATAATTGTGAGGTTATCCACTTTGGTAGCAAAAACAGGAAGGCAGATTATTATCTGAATGGCTATACATTGAGAGAGGGGAATGTGCAACGAGACCTGGGTGTCCTTGTACACCAGTCACTGAAGGTAAGCATGCAGGTGCAGCAGGTGGTAAAGAAGGCAAATGGTATGTTGGCCTTCATAGCGAGAGGATTCGAGTACAGGAACAGGGATGTCTTGCTGCAATTGTACAGGGCCTTGGTGAGACCACACCTACAATATTGTGTGCAGTTTTGGGCTCCTTATCTGAGGAAGGATGTTCTTGCTATAGAGGGAGTGCAGCGAAGGTTTACCAGACTGATTCCTGGGATGGCGGGATTGACATATAAGGAGAGATTGAGTCGATTAGGATTATATTCGCTGGAGTTCAGAAGAATGAGGGGGGGATCTCATAGAAACCTTTAAAATTCTAACAGGACTAGACAGGGTAGATGCAGGAAGGATGTTCCTGATGGTGGGGGAGTCCAGAACCAGGGGTCATGTCTGAGGATATGGGGTAGACCATTTAGGACTGAGATGAGGAGAAATTTCTTCACCCAGAGAGTGGTGAGCCTGTGGAATTTGCTACCACAGAAAGTAGTTGAGGCCAAAACATTGTATGTTTTCAAGAAGGAGTTAGATATAGCTCTTGGGGTGAAAGAGATCAGAGGATATGGGGAGAAAGCGGGAGCAGGTTATTGAGTTGGATGATCAGCCATGATCATAATGAATGGTGGAGCAGGCTCAAGGGGCCGAATGGCCTACTCCTGCTCCTAGTTTCTATGTTTCTATGTTTTGATGTGATGGGGCTCCCCGTGTTGCGTGTTTTGATGGAGTTCCCCGTGTTGCGTGTTTTGATGGGCCTATAGAGCTGACTCCAGTGCCTCACCTCCACACTGCTTCTTGTTGCATTCTCTCCTCTGGTCAGGTGACCCCGGACATCCTGTTCCACCGTTTTGGGGTCTCGGGCTGTCACACTCTCGAATCCGGTGTTGGGAGCCTCCTCCACAAGGCTCTGAGCAGGGTGTCCACGGGCTCCAACTGCTCCAGTCTCCATTTAACTGACAGGCAGAATGTGGGACACAGTCCAGAACACCATTCACACACGTACTGAAAATAGAGACAAACTAGTGACCAACATGAGAGAGCAACTCAGACAGGCCTGTTCCTGCTGGCTTTGTGTGTTCCCTGGGGGAGGGGCCGTGTTCCCTGGGGGAGGGGCCATGTTCCCTGGGGGAGGGGCATGTGCTCCCTGGGGGAGGGGCTGTGTGCTCCCTGGGGGAGGGGCCGTGTTCCCTGGGGGAGGGGCTGTGTAACCCTGGGGGTGGGGCCCTGTCCCACTGGGGGAGGGGCTGTGTAACCCTGGGGGCGGGGCCCTGACCCACTGGGGGAGGGGCTGTGTGACCCTGGGGGCGGGGCCCTGTCCCACTGGGGGAGGGGCTGTGTAACCCTGGGGGTGGGGCCCTGTCCCACTGGGGGAGGGGCTGTGTAACCCTGGGGGCGGGGCCCTGACCCACTGGGGGAGGGGCTGTGTAACCCTGGGGGTGGGGCCCTGTCCCACTGGGGGAGGGGCTGTGTAACCCTGGGGGCGGGGCCCTGACCCACTGGGGGAGGGGCTGTGTGACCCTGGGGGCGGGGCCCTGTCCCACTGGGGGAGGGGTTGTGTAACCCTGGGGGTGGGGCCCTGTCCCACTGGGGGAGGGGCTGTGTAACCCTGGGGGCGGGGCCCTGACCCACTGGGGGAGGGGCTGTGTAACCCTGGGGGAGGGGCCGTGTTCCCTGGGGGAGGGGCCGTGTTCCCTGGGGGAGGGGCTCTGACCCACTGTGGGAGGGGCTGTGTGACCCTGGGGGCGGGGCCCTGTCCCACTGGGGGAGGGGCTGTGTGACCCTGGGGGCGGGGCCCTGTCCCACTGGGGGAGGGGCTGTGTGACCCTGGGGGCGGGGCCCTGTCCCACTGGGGGAGGGGCTATGTGACCCTGGGGGCAGGGCCCTGTCCCACTGGGGGAGGGGTTGTGTGACCCTGGGGGCGGGGCCCTGACCCACTGGGGGAGGGGCTGTGTGACCCTGGGGGCGGGGCTCTGACCCACTGGGGGAGGGGCTGTGTGACCCTGGGGGCGGGGCCCTGTCCCACTGGGGGAGGGGCTGTGAGACCCTGGGGGCAGGGCCCTGACCCACTGGGGGAGGGGTTGTGTGACCCTGGGGGCGGGGCCCTGACCCACTGGGGGAGGGGCTGTGTGACCCTGGGGGCGGGGCTCTGACCCACTGGGGGAGGGGCTGTGTAACCCTGGGGGTGGGGCCCTGACCCACTGGGGGAGGGGTTGTGTGACCCTGGGGGCGGGGCTCTGACCCACTGGGGGAGGGGCTGTATGTTCCCTGGGGGAGGGGCTGTGTTCCCTGGGGGAGGGGCTGTATGTTCCCTGGGGGAGGGGCTGTGTGACCCTGGGGGAGGGGCTGTGTGACCCTGGGGGAGGGGCTGTATGTTCCCTGGGGGAGGGGCTGTATGTTCCCTGGGGGAGGGGCTGTGTGACCCTGGGGGCGGGGCCCTGACCCACTGGGGGAGGGGCTGTGTGACCCTGGGGGCGGGGCTCTGACCCACTGGGGGAGGGGCTTCACTCTGCGCTCTCTATGCTGGTGCTTTGCTGCCAGGGAAACAGTCGATATTTGGGAATAATGGGGAACGAGCTCACCAATTCTCACATCCGATTTCCACACTCTCTCCGGCCTCTGTATACGTCCAGTCCTCAGCACCTGGATATAGACTCCAACTACTATTCACACTGGTACCTACAAGAATGAGAATTCACACAGATATTTATGAATAGCAACAGGTGTCAAAACTCATTGTGTACATGGTGCACAATGTTTTATATACTGGGTCGCTCCTGGCTGATGTAGTGTAAAGTTGCTGACATCCTGTACAAACGTCACAAAGCGGCAACGCTATGTACACGATGCTCCCTGAATCACAGGATGGTTACAACGCAGGAGGCCATTCAGCCCGTCGTGTCTGTACTAGCTCTCTGAAGGGGCAGTTCACCTTGTGCCACTCAGCCTCCTTCTCCCTGTAGCCCTGCACATTCTTCCTTGTCAGATAATGATCCAGTTCCCTCTTGAATACCAATAACTTTAAATCTCTGTCCTCTCACTCCCTATCCTTCCAACAATGGGAGCAGTTGTTTCTCCCTCTCAACTCTGTCCAGACCCCTCATGATTTCGAATACCTCCTTTCAATCTTCCCTTCTCCAAGAATTTCTTTACTCTCTCCCAATGCCTTTACATCGCCCAGAACTGGACACCAGACTCTAACTGAGGCTGAAACAATGTTTTATACACATTTAACATAACCTCCCTGCTCTTGTACTCTATGCCCCTATTAATAAAGCCCAGGATACTATATGCTTTATTAAATGTTCTCTCAACCTGTCCTACCATCTTCAATGATTTATGCACATGTACACTCAGGGACACCTCCTTCCTGCACTCCCTTTACAATTGTACCCTTTATTTCACACTGTCTCTCCATGTTCTTCCTACCAAACTAGATCATTTCACATTAATCTGCATTAAATTTCATCCAGTCCGCCCACTCCACCAGCTTGTCCATGTTCCTTTGAAGTTCTACACTGTCCACCTCATGGTTATTTTTAAAAATTCATTCACGGGATGTGGGTTTCGCTGGCTGGGCCAACATTTATTGCCCATCCCTAGTTGCCCTTGAGAAGGCGGTGGTGAGCTGCCTTCTTGAACCGCTGCGGTGTAGGTACACCCACAGTGCTGTTAGGGAGGGAGTTCCAGGATTTTGACCCAGCGACAGTGAAGGAACGGCGATATATTTCCAAGTCAGGATGGTGAGTGACTTGGAGGGGAACTTCCAGGTGGTGATGTTCCCATGTATCTGCTGCCCTTGTCTTTCTAGATGGTAGTGGTCGTGGGTTTGGAAGGTGCTGTCTAAGGAGCCTTGGTGAGTTCCTGCAGTGCATCTTGTAGATGGTACACACTGCTGCTACTGTGCGTCGGTGGTGGAGGGAGTGAATGTTTGTGGATGTGGTGTCAATCAAGCGGGGCTGCTTTGTCCTGGTTAACAATGTTTCCAAGTTTCTTATCCATAAATATTGAAATTGTCCCCTGTGCACCAAGGTCTAGATCATTAATATATATCAGGAAAAGCAAGGGTCCCAACACTGACCTCTGGGGAACCCCACTACAAACCTTCCTCCAGCCTGAAAAATATCCATTACCCACTACTCTCTACTTCCTGTCACTCAGCCAATTCTGTATCCATGTTGTTCCTGCCCCTTTTATTCCATGAGCTATAACTTTTCTCACAAGTCTGTCGTGTGGCACTGTGTCCAATGCCTCTTGGAAGCCCATGTACACCACAAGAACACAAGAATTAGGAGCAGGAGGAGGCCACTCGGCCCCTCAAGCCTGCTCCACCATTCAACAAGCTCATGGCTGATCTGATTGATGGTCTCAACTCCACATTCCTGTCTGCTCCACATAATCCTTGACTCACTTGTTAATCAAAAATCCAACTCTGCCTTGAATCAATTCAAAGACCCAGCCCCCATCCCAGGACTCAGTGGAGTGAACCTTTTCTGAACTGCTTCTAACACATTTATATCCCTTCCTAAGATGACCCATAAGATGTAGGAGCGGAAGTAGGCCATTCAGCCCATCGTGTCTGCCCGCCCCCATTCAATGTGATCAAGGCTGATATGATAATCCTCAACTCCACTTTCCTGCCTTTTCCCCATAACCCTTGATTCCCTTACTGATTAAAAATCTGTTTATCTCAGCCTTGAATATATTTAACGACCCAGCCTCTACAGTCCTCTGCGGTAAAGAATTCCACAGATTCACTACCATCTGAGAGGAGAAATTCCTCCTCATCTCTGTCTTAAATGGGTGCCCCCTCACTCTGAGGTTATGCCCTCTGGTCCTAGACTCTCCCACAAGGGGAAACAATCTCTCAGCATCAACCCTGTCAAGCCCCCTAAGAATTTTATATGTTTCAATAAGGTCGCCTCTCATTCTTCTAAACTCCAATGAGTACAGGCCCAACCTACTCAACCTCTCCTCATAAGAAAATTCCTCCACACCCGGGATTAACCTAGTGCCCCTTCTCTGGACCGCCTCCAATGCCAGTATATCTTTCCTTACAGAAGGGGACCAAAACTGTTGCCATCCTGAAAATGCCCCCCGAATCCCAACTCTCTGTCTTCTATTAGTCAGCCAATCCTCTATCCATGCTAATATGCTACCCTTAACACCATGGGCTCTTATCTTATTAAGCAGTCTTTTGTGCGGTACCTTATCGAATGCCTTTTGGAAATCCAAATATATTACATCTACTGGTTCCCCTTTATCTATCCTGCTTGTTACCTCCTCAAAGAATTCTAATAAATTTGTCAGGCATGATTTCCCCTTCATGAAGCCATGCCGGCTCTGCTTGATTAGATTATGTAATTCTAAATGCTCTGCTATTACATCCTTTATAATAGACTCCAACATTTTCCCAATGACAGATGTTAAGCTAACTGGTCTATAGTTACCTGTTTTTTGTCTCCCTCCCTTTTTGAATAAGGGTGTTACGTTGGCAGTTTTCCAATCCTCTGGGACTTTTCCAGAATCTAAGGATTCTTGGAAGATTACTACCAGTGCATCCACTATCTCTGTAGCTACTTCCTTTAATATCCTAGGATGCAAATCATCAAGTCCAGGGGACTTATCGACCTTTAGCCCCATTAGTTTCCCTAGTACTTTTTCTCTAGTGATAGTTATTGTATTTATTTCCTCCACCCCCCCACCCCGCTTTTGCCCCTTGATTATTTAGTATTTTTGGAATGCTATTAGTGTTTTCTACTGTGAAGACTGATGCAAAGTATTTATTCAACTCCTCTGCCATTTCCTGGTTCCCCATTATTATTTCCCCAGCCTCATTCTCTAAGGGGCCTATGTTCACTTTGGCCTCTCTCTTCCTTTTTATATATTTAAAGAAGATCCTACTGTCCATTTTTATATTACTTGCTAGTTTACCCTCAAAGTTTACTTTCTTCCTTTTTTTTTGATCATCTTCTGTTGGTTTTTAAAACTTTCCCAATCCTCTGGATTACCGCGAATCCTTGCCACATTGTATGTTTTTTCTTTCACTTTGATACTGTCCTTAACTTCCTTGGTTAACCATGGTTGGTTTATCCCCTTCCTAAATCATTCTTCCTCACTGGGATATATCTTTGTTGTGAGTCATAAACTATTTTCTTAAACTTATGCCGTTGTTCAACAACCATCTTTACTGCTAAACTCCTTTCCCAGTCCATTCCAGCCAACTCTGCCCTCATTCCTTTGAAGTTACCCTTATTTAAGTCAACCATGATTAATATACTGTCTTTTTTACATGCTCTCATTATCTCCTGATTTATTCTGTGTTACAGTAGAGCCTATGCCAGTTTGCCCGTGGCTCAGGTTGTAATCCTGAGATTATTACCTTGGAGGTTCTGCTTTTTAATTTAGCTCCTAACAGTTCAAATTCTTTCAGCAGAGCCTCCTTTCTTAAATAAGGAGACCAAAGCTGTACACAGAATACAATATTCCAGATGTGGTCTCACCAATGCAACTGTAGCAAAACATCCCGACTTTTATATTCCATTCCCCTTGCTATAAAAACCAATATCCCATGTGTCTTCCTAATCACTTGTTTTACCTGCAGACTAACCTTTCCTGATTCATGTACCAGGACACCCAGATCCCTCTGTACCTCAGAGTTCTGCAATCCCTCTCCATTTAAATAATTTGCTGCTTTTCTGTTCTTCCTGCCAAATTGGACAAGTTCACATTTTCCTACATTATACTCCATCTGCCAAATTTTTGCTCACTCACTTAACTTATCGATGTCATATGTACAAAGAGCAGGAGTAGACCATTCAGCCCCTCGAGCCTGCTCTGCCATTTAATGAGATCATGGCTGACCTGATATCTGCATTCCACCTACTGCCGATAACCTATCACCCCCTTGTTTACCAAGAATCTATCCACTTCTGCCTTAAGAATATTGAAACACTCTGCTTCACTGCATTTTCAGGAGGAGAGTTCCAAAGACTCTTGACCCTCTGAATGAAAAAATTTCACCTCATCTCAGTTTTAAATGAGTGGCCTCTTATTTTTAAACAGTGACCTCAGTTCTACCAAACGTTCGGATCCTTCAGCCATGTCATTGATATCAATTGTAAATAGTTGAGGCCCCAGCACTGATCCCTGTGACACTCCATTAGTTAGTTACCAATCCAAAAAAGACCCATTTACCCCGACTGTCTACTTCCTGTGAGCTAACCTCAGTAATCAGTTCCAGCATTTTCTCTACGACAAATGTTAGGCTAACTAGCCTATGGTTTTCTGCTTTCTGTCTCCCTCGTCTCTTGAAATCCTTCACTGTCGCTGGGTCAAAATCCTGGAACTCCCTCCCTAACAGCACTGTGGGTGTACCTACACCACAGGGACTGCAGCAGTTCAAGAAGGCAGCTCACCACCACCTTCTCAAGGGCAATTAGGGATGGGCAATAAATGCCCAAGTCAGTGACGCCCACATCCCATCTACGAATAAAGAAAATACAGATGTTACATTTGCTATTTTCCAATCCACTGGGACCTTTCCAGATCGAGGGAATTTTGGAAGATTATAACCAATACATCCACTCTCTACAGCCACTTCTTTTAAGACCCTATGATGCAGGCTGTCTGGTCCAGGAGACTTGTCATCTTTTGATTCTAACAGCTGTCCCAGCATCCTTCCCCTGGTGATGATGAATATTTTAAGTTCCTCCCTCCATTTTATCACAGAATCACAGAATTTTAATGGCACAGAAGGAGGCCATTCAGCCCATCGTGTCTGCGCCAGCTCTCCAAATGAGCATTATGATCCAGTGCCATTGCCCTGCCTTTTCCCTGTACCCCTGCACATTGTTTCTATTCAAATAATCATCTAATTCCCTCTTGAATGTCTCGATTGAACCTGCCTCCACCACACTTCCAGGCAGTGAATTCCAGACCCAAACCACTCGCTGTGTGAAAAAGATTTTTCTGATGTCACATTTTCTTCTTTTGCAAATCACTTTAAATCTGTGCCCTCTCGTTCTTGATCCTTTTACGAGTGGGAACAGCTTCTCCCTATATACTCTGTCCAGCCCCCTCATGATTTTGAACATCTCTGTCAAATCTCCTCTTATCCTTCTTCTCTCCAAGGAGAACAGTCCCAACCTCTCCAATCTATCCTCATAGCTGAAGTTTCTCATCCCTGGAACCATTCTTGTAAACCTCTTCTGCACTCTCTCCAATGTGTTCACATCCTTCCTATAGTGTGGTGCCCAGAACTGTACACAATATTCCAGCTGAGGCCTAATAAGTGCCTTATATAAATTCAGCATAACCTCCCTGCTCTTGTACTCTATGTCCTTATTAATAAAGCCCAGGATGCTATATGCTTTATTAACTGCTCTCTCCACCTGTCCTACCGCATTCACATATACACTAAAGTCTTTCTGCTCCTGCACCCCCTTCAAAATTTCACTCATTTCATATTGTCTGTCCATATTCTTCTTACCAAAATGCATCACCTCTCACTTCACCGCATTGAACTTTATCTGCCACCTATCTGCCCAGTCCACCAACTTGTCCATGTCCTCTTGAAGTTCCACACCATCCTCCTCACAGTTCACAACACTCCCAAGCTTCGTATCATCCGCAAACTTAGAAATTGTCCCCTGCACACCAAGATCTAGATCATTAATATATATCAGGAAAAGCAAGGGTCCCAATACGGACCCCTGGGGAACTCCACAACAAACCTTCCTCCAGCCTGAAAAATATCCATTGTCCATTACTCTCTGCTTCTTATTTTTCAGCCAATTTTGTATCCATGTTGCTAATGTCCCTTTTATTCCATGAGCAATAATTTTTCACACAAGTCTGTTGTGTGGCACTGTGTCCAGTGCCTTTTAAAAGTCCATGTGCACCACATCAACAGCATTTACCTCATCGACCTTTTCTGTTACCTCTTCAAAAAACTCCAGCAGTTTAGTTAAACACAATTTCCCCTTTAGAAATCCATTCAGGCTCTTCCTTATCAATCCATACCTTTCCAGGTGACTACTAATTCTATCCTGAATAATTGTTTCTGGGATCTTGTCCACCACTGAAGTTAAACTGACTGGTCTGTAATTGCTGGGCTTATCCTAACAACCTTTTTTGAACAAGGTTACCTCTTGATTTTCAAGTATTCTTGGCAATTTTGGGGTTTTCTACACTAAAGACAGAAATATCTGTTCAACACTTGTGCCATTTACACATTTCCTATTATTAATTCCCCAGTCTTACCCTCTAAGGGACGAACACTCACTTTAGTTACTCGTTTCCATTTGAAATCTTATAGAAACTCTGGTTTGTATTTCGGACTAGCTTTCTCTCGTACATCTGACCTGCCAATAATCTTCACGGTATTGTACATTTTTTCTTTCAATTTGATAATATCCTTAACAGATGTACACCACATCAACAGCATTACCCTCGCCAATGCTCTCTGTTACCTCATCAAAAAACTCCAGCTTTCAGGGAATTTCTAGGTGGTGATGTTCCCATCTCTCTGCTGCCCTTGTCCTTTTAGGTGGTAGTGATCATGGGTTTGGAAGGTGCTGTCTAAGGAGCCTTGGTAAATTCCTGCAGTGCATCTTGTAGATGGTACACACTGCTGCTACTGTGCGTCGGTGGTGGAGGGAGTGAATGTTGGTGGATGTGGTGCCAATCAAGGAGGCTGCTTTGTCCTGGATGGTGTTGGGCTTCTTGAGTGTTGTGGGGGCTGCACTCGTCCAGGCAAGTGGAGATTATTCTATCACACTCCTGACTTGTGCCTTGTAGATGGCGGGCAGGCTTTGGGGAGTCAGGAGGTGAGTTATTCATCATAGGATTCCTAGCCTCTGACCTGCTCTTTTAGCCACAGAATTTTTATGGCTAGTCCAGTTCAGTTTCTGGTCAATGGTAACCCCCAGAATGTTGATAGTGGGGGATTCAGTGATGGTAATGCCACTGAATGTCGCGAGTGATGGTTAGATTCTCTCTTGTTGGAGATGGTCATTGCCTGACACTTGTGTGGTGTAAATGTTACTTGCCACTTTTCAGCCCAAGCCTGGATATTGTCCAGGTCTTGCTGCATTTGAACATGGACTGCTTCAGTATCTGAGGAGTCGTGAATGGTGCTGAACATTGTGCAATCATCAGCGAACATCCCCACTTCTAACCTTATGATGGAAAGAAAGGTCATTGATGAAGCAGCTGAAGATAGTTGGGCCAAGGACACTACCCTGAGGAGCTCCTGCAGTAATGTCCATTTTTGTGTCACCTGCAAACTTCTTGATCATACCCCCCACATTTAAGTCTGAATCATTTATCTACACCACAAACAGCAAGGGCCCCAGCACCGAGCCCTGTGGAACCCCACTGGAAACAGACTTCCAGTCACAGAAACATCCCTCCACCATCGCCCTCTGCTTCCTGCATCTCAGTTTCTTTTGGGTCAACATGCCACTTTGCCTTGGATCCCATGGGCTCTTACTTTCTTGACCAGTCTGCCATGAGGGACTTTATAAGAAGTCTTGCTAAAGTCCATGTAGACCACATCAAATGCATTACACTCATCAACACTCCTGGTCACCTCCTCAAAAAACTCAGTCAAATTTGTCAAACACGACCTTCCCTTAACAAATCCATGCTGACTATCCCTGATTAATCCGTGTCTCTCCAAGTGCAGATATATTCTGTCCCTCAAAATTCTTTCCAGTAACTTCCCCACCACCGAGGTTAGACTGACCGGCCTGTAATTTCCTGGTCTATCCCTTCCTCCCTTTTCTAATAATGGGATAATGTTAGCAGTTTGCAGTCCTCTGGCACCTCACCTGTGGCCAGAGAGGATTTGAAAATTACTGCCAGGGCCCCTGATATCTCTTCCCTTGCCTCCCCCAACAGCCTGGGATACATCTCATCCGGGCCTGCGGATTTATCCACTTTTAAGGCCACTAAACCCACTAGTACCACCTCTCTCTCTATGTTAATTTCCTCTAATATTTCATCTATTGCCAGAATATTGTCAGGTCCCATAGCTTTTGCAGTATCCAGTGCCTTCAGCTGTTTTTTGATATCACGTGGAGTGAATCGAATTGGCTGAAGACTGGCATCTGTGATGCTGGGACCTCCGGCGGAGGCCAAGATGGATCATCCACTCAGCACTTCTGGCTGAAGATTGTAGCAAATGCCTCAGCCTTATCTTTTGCACTGATATGCTGGGCTCCTCCATCATTATGGGGAAATGGGGATATTTGTGGAGTCTCCTCTTCCAGTGAGTTGTTTAATTGTCCAACATCATTCACAAATGGATGTGGCAGGACTACAGAGCTTAGATCTGATCTGTTGGTTGTGGGATCGCTTAGCCCTGTCTATCACTTGCTGCTTATGCTGTTTGGCACACAAGTGTTACGATCCCAGCTGATGTTACTCTGGGCAGGTAAGACCTTAGAGTGGAGCCTGGCTTTACTGATCCTGAGTTTTGTTTTTTTTAGAATCCATTGAGGGCAGTCACTGAACACATTCACAGGAGTCTGCTAGTGTACTTTTAACACAAAGAATAAAATGTTATTAAACAAGAAAAAATAACTATAGTACTAGGGATAAAGGTTGGAAAGATTACAATACAAACACCAGAAAATGATTCAAATTACGCTTTTCCTTCACCCCAACTACACCCACACAGATACACACAAGTAGCTCTGAGATGCAAAGGGACCTGGGTCTTTTAGTCCATGAATCTCAAAAGGCTAGTATACAGGTACAGCAAATAATTAGCAAAGCTAGTATAATATTATTGTTTATTGTGAGGGGAATTGAATGCAAAAGTAGGGAGGTTATGCTTCAGTTGTACAGGGCATTGGTGAGACCACATCTGGAGTATTGTGTACAGTATTGGTCTCCTTATTTAAGGAAGGATGTAAATGCATTGGAAGCAGTTCAGAGAAGGTTTACCAGACTTATACCTGGAATGAGTGGGTTGTCTTATGAGGAAAGGTTGGACAGACTAGGCTTGTATCCACTGGAGTTTAGAAGTGTGAGGGGTGATTTGATTGAAACACATAAAATCCTGAGGGGTCTTGACAGGGTGGATGTGGAGAGGATGTTTCCTCTTGTGGGAGAATCTAGAACTAGGGGGTCACTGTTTCAAAATAAGGGGTCGCCCATTTAAAACTGAGATGAGGAGAATTTCTCTCTCTCTGACAGGGTCCTGAGACTTTGGAACTCTCTTCCTCAAAAGGCTGTGGATGCAGAGTCTTTGAATATTTTTAAGGCAGAGCTAGATAGATTCTTGATTAACAAGGGGGTGAAAGGTTATTGTGGGTTGGCAGGAATGTGGGGTTGAGGTTACATTCAGATCAGCCATGATTTTATTGAATGGTGGAGCAGGCTCGAGGGGCTGAGTGGCCTCCTCCTGCCCCTAATTCATATGTTCATATATTGCTATGTTGGTAAGTACCGATACAACTTCAAAAACATAACAAAATTTACAATATCTATCTTATACTCTAATATTGAGGGTAAGTATGCGGTACATGTGACCTAATAGGTGAAGTGTGGTCGGACAAGTGACAGATGCCACCAAAACAAGTTCTATGGTGGGGGTTTTCCGGCCCAGTGTGCTGGGACAGCCAAACGTCATTGACATTCGGTGGGACCAATGGTACCATTATTCAAGAAGGGTAGTGGGGATAAACCAGGGAACTACAGGCCAGTGAGTCTAACATCAGCGGTAGGGAAACTACTGCAAAAAATTCTGAGGGACAGGATTAATCTCCACTTGGAGACACAGGGATTAATCAGGGATAGTCAGCATGGCTTTGTCAGGGGGAGGTCATGTCTAACAAATTTGATTGCATTTTTCAAGGAGGTGACCAGTTGTGTAGATGAGGGCAGTGCAGTTGATGTAGTCTACATGGACTTCAGTCAGGCTTTTGACAAGGTCCCTCATGGGAGAATGGTCAAGAAGATAAGAGCCCATGGGATCCAGGGCGATTTGGCAAATTGGATCCAGAATTGGCTTCATGGCAGGAGACGGAGGGTGATGGTCGAAGGTTGATTTTGTGATTGGAAGCCTGTGACGAGTGGTGTACCACAGGGATCGGTGCTGGGACCCTTGCTGTTTGTAGTGTACATTAATGATTTAGAGGTGAATATAGGAGGTATGATCAGTAAGTTTGCAGATGACATGAAAATTGATGGTGTCATAAATAGTGAGGAGGAAAGCCTTAGATTACAGGATGATATAGATGGGCTGGTGAGATGGGCAGAGCAGTGGCAAATGGAATTTAATCCTGAGAAGTGTGAGGTGATGCATTTTGGGAAGACTAACACAGGGAATACACAATGAATGGTAGGGCCCTAGGAAGCACAGAGGATCAGAGGGACCTTGTTGTACATGTCCATAGATCCCTGAAGGCAGCAGCACAGGTAGATAAGGTGGTTAAGAAGGGAAATTTGCCTTTATTAGCCGAGGCATAGATGACAAAAGTAGGGAGGTCATGTTGGAGTTGTATAGAACCTTGGTGAGGCCACAGCTGGAGCACTGTGTGCAGTTCTGGTCGCCACATTATAGGAAGGATGTGATTGCACTGGAGAGGGTGCAGAGGAGATTCACCAGGATGTTGCCTGGACTGGAGCGTTTCAGCTATGAAGAGAGACTGCATAGGCTGGGGTTGTTTTCCTTAGAGCAGAGAAGGCTGGGGGCTGACCTGATAGAGGCATACAAAATTATAAGTGGCACAGATAGAGTAGATAGGAAGAAACTTTTTCCCTTAGCAGAGGCACCAATAACCAGGGGGCATACATAGATTTAAGGTAAGGGGCAGGAGGTTTAGAGGAAATTTTTTTCACCCAGAGGGTGGTTGGAATCTGGAACACACTGCCTGAGGGGGCGGTAGAGGCAGGAACCCTCACAACATTTCAGAAGTATTTAGATGAGCACTTGAAACACCATAGCATACAGGGCTACGGGCCAAATGCTGGAAAATGTGAGTAGAATAGATAGGGGCTTGATGGCCAGCACAGACACGATGGGCCGAAGGGCCGGTTTCTGTGGTGTATAACTCAATAACTCAATAACTCAATGACAGGTGATCCTGGGGCTGGAAATTCCCAACCTATGGATTTCTCATCAACCCCGCCAAGCGCTGAGCCAACCAGTCTCAATGAAACTCTACCTTTCTCACGAGGGCTTCCAATCTCCGTGCTTGAAGAACTCGCCTTGGAACTCTCTCCAAACAATGCTCCCACTGAGGTGTCTTCAACTAGAATCCACCCCCAGGGTTTCAATCCCTCCTCCCAATGTTCCTTTCTCCTGGATGTCCGCTTCACGTTCCATGTGCACTGTCAGATATTCGGCCATGCCACGCAGAACACCACTGCACCGAAGGCCCACAGTAAGGAGTCACCAACCATCGGCTGTCTCCTCGGATCTTCCAGCTTCTCTCGAGCTCACTTTGCTTCAAGGCTGCTCCCCGCAGCTTTCTCTTTAACTGGGAGTCAATTGTTCTGCTCCTTAATTTTAACTTTGCTTAACAAGACCTGTTTCAGAATTCTGTCCTTGTCCCTTAACTTGGGCTGCCCTCCTGGGACCTCTTTCTGCCACAATCCCTGGTTTGGGGTCTTCTTGTTTTGGGACCTTCTCCCTGTCCCCGTCCCATATCCTCCTCCTACCCGGAATGGCGCTCATCTCCAGGTCGCCTGACCTCCTTTTCACACTGTTTCCCTTTTCTTCTTCCTTCTCTGCTCCTGTGCAGGGACCGGCCTGGTTTCCGATCTGAAGATGTAAAAGGAAAGAAGTGTGCATTGCACACGGCCGGTTCCCCACCCGAAGATCTGAAGCATCACATTTCGCACGTGCGGCCATTTCCCGGCCCAGATCTGCTCAGAACTGAAGTTTCCAGCCTCCGAATACTGATTCAAAGTAAGTTTTTTATTCTTTCTCTTGGGGATTCATCACACAAGTAGCCCTGTGTTATAGCTTCACCAGGTTGACACCTCATTTTTAGGTATGCCTGGTGCTGCTCCTGGCATGCCCTCCTGCACTCTCCATTGAGCGAGGGTTGATCCCCTGGCTTGATGGTGAGCAAGGGGGTGATAGGTTATCAGGGGTGGGTGGGATGCAGATCTCAGGTTACTTTCAGATCAGCCATGATCTTATTAAATGGCAGAGCAGGCTCGAGGGGCTGAATGGACTACTCCTGCTCCTTGTTTGCATGATCGTATATGGAATGACTTCCTTCTCTAATACTGTCCAAAAACTCTCACTTTCTGCACCTTATTCCTCTTTTCTGCTTCTATATTCTGGTGCCCACACCCCTGCCTTAAAAATATTCAAAGACTCTGCTTCCACCACCTTTTCAGGAAGAAAGTTCCAAAGACTCATGACATGAGTGAAAAAAGCCAGGTTTACAATGCATATATGTAAACAGCAAGTGTGGTGATTAAAGCTGATGAGCTAAAAGCTTAAATTGCCACATGGGAATATGATGTCGTGGCAATAATGGAAACGTGACTTAAACATGGTGAGAAATGGGCAATTAATATTCAAGGATAGAAAGTCTTCAGAAAAGGTAGAGAAGGAAAAAAGGAGGAGGGGTGGCAGCACTGACACTGTGGCACTGGAAAGAGGGGATGTCCTTGAGGGGGCAAGGACAGAATCCATTTAGTTAGAATTGAGAAGCAACACTATTGGGGGCATTCTATAGGCCTCCAAATAGTGAGAATATTCGAGGAGCAAATTCACAATGAGTTTGAGGTGTTGGGTTTGAAAGTATTGTCTTAAACTTAAATCAAGTCAATTACTAAGGTATGAAGACATTCTTGGCTAAAGTGGATTGGGGAAATAGGTTATGGGGTGGGATGATAGAGAAGCAGTGGCAGACATTTAAGGAGATATTTCATAACTCTCAACAAAAATATATTCCATTGAGAAAGAATGGCTCTGCGAGAAGGGTGCACCATTTATGGCTAACTAAGGAAGATAAGGATGGTATCAAATTGAAAGAAAAGATGGTACAAGGCTGCAAAGTAGAGTGGTAAGCCAGAAGATTGGTAATAATTTAGATACCAGCAAAGGTTGACTAAAAAAAAGAGGGAAAGACTGAAGTCTGAGAGAAAACTAAATATAAAAACAGACAGTAAGAGCCTCTACAAGATTATAAAAAGGAAGAGAGTAGCTAAAGTGAGTATTGGTCCCTTAGAAGGTGAGACTGAGGAATTAATAGTGGGAATAAGAGAAATGGCAGAGACTTTGAACAAGTATTTTTGAACCTGTCTTCACTGAGTAAGACACATAAAGCATCCCAAGAGTAGTTGAAAATCAAGAGGGAAAAGGCAAGGAGGAACTTAAAACAATCATCATCACTAGAAGAAAAGTACGAGATAGTACGGTTAGTAATGGGACTAAAGGCTGACCAGGCCCTGGACCTGATGGCCTGCATCTAGGGGCTTAAAGGAAGTGGCTGCAGAGGTAATGGGTGCATTGGTTACAATCTTCCAAAATTCCCTAGTTTCTGGAAAAGTCCCAAAAGATTGAAAACAGCAACTGTAACATCCCTATTCAAGAAAAGAGGGAGACAGGAGTAGGATTCCTTTAACTTTGTAGCAGTTTGATACAACTGAGTGTCTGGCTCGGCCATTTCACAGGGCATTTCAGAGTCAACCACATTGCTGTGGGTCTGGAGTCACATGTAGGCCAGACCAGGTAAGGACGGCAGATTTCCTTCCCTAAAGGGCATTAATGACCCAGATGGGTTTTTACAACAATCGACAATGGTTTCATAATCATCATTACTGAGATTAGCTTTTATTTTTTAATTCCAGATTATTGATTGAATTGAAATTCCACCAGGTGGGATTTGAACTCATGTCCCCAGAAAATCATCGAGAGACATTAACACTTTCCCACCACTCTCCTTATAGGAAATTACAGGCCAGTTAGTCTAATGTCTGTAATTGTGAAAATATTAAGGAGGTAGAAACAGGACATTTTGAAAATCCAAATGCGATCAGGTGGAGTTACCATTGTTGCGAAGGCGGAGAGGTGATCTTATTGAAAGGTAAAAGATCCCCAGGGGCTTGGCAGGGTGATGCTGAGAGGGTGTTTCCTCGCATAGGGGAACCTAGATTGAGGGGGCTAAGTTTCAGAATAAGGGGTCTCCCATTGGATGAGGAGAAACCTCTTCTCTCAGGGGGTTGTTACTGTTTAGAATTCTCTTCCCCAGGGACCAGCTCATAGAATGTATTCAAGGCAGGAGTTAGACACGTTTACCATCTACAAGGGAGCCAAAGGTGAAGGGGGCGGTGGGAGGGGGTGGGGTGGGTGGTGGTGGGGTGGGGGTGTGGTGTTCATGGTGGGGGAGTGTTGATGGTGGGGGGGGGCGTTGATGATGGGGGGGGTGTTGATGGTTGGGGGGGTGTTGATGGTGGGGGGGGTGTTGATGATGGGGGGGGTGTTGATGGTGGGGGGGGTGTTGATGGTGGGGGGGGTGTTGATGGTGGGGGGGGTGTTGATGGTGGGGGGGGTGTTGATGGTGGGGGGGGTTGTTGATGGTGGGGGGGTGCTGATGGTGGGGGGGGTGTTGATGGTTGGGGGGTGTGTTGATGGTGGGGGGGGTGTTCATGGTGGTGGGGTGGGGGTGTGGTGTTGATGGTGGGGGGGGTTGATGGTGGGGGGGTGTTGATGGTGGGGGGCTGTTGATGGTGGTGGGGGTGTTGACGGTTGGCGGGGGGTTGTTGATGGTGGGGAGGATGTTGATGGTTGGGGGAGGTGTTGATGGTGGGGGCGTGTTGATGGTGGGGGAGATGTTGATAGTGGGGGGGGTGTTGATGGTGGGGGGGGCTGTTGATGTTGGGGGGGTGTTGATGGTGGCGGGGGGGTGTTGATGGTGGGCGGCTGTTGATGGTGGGGGGGTGTTGATGGTGGGGGGGGTTGATGGTGGGTGGAGTGGTGGTGGTGGTGGGGGGGGTGTTGATGGTGGGGGGGGTGTTGATGGTGGGGGGGGTGTTGATGGTGGTGGGGGGTGGTGGTGGTGGGGTGTTGATGGTGGGGGGGTTGTTGATGGTGGGGGGGTGGTGGTGGTGGTGGGGGGTGGTGGTGGGGGGGTTGTTGATGGTGGGGGGGTTGTTGATGGTGGGGGGGTGTTGATGGTGGTGGGGGGTGGTGGTGGTTGGGGGGTGTTGATGGTGGGGGTGGATGTTGATGGTGGGGGGGATGTTGATGGTGGGGGGGGGTGTTGATGGTGGGGGGCGGTTGATGGTGGGGGGGGTGTTGATGGTGGGGGGGAGGTTGATGGTGGTGGGGGGCGGTTGATGGTGGGGGGGAGGTTGATGGTGGGGGGGAGGTTGATGGTGGGGGGGAGGTTGATGGTGGGGGGGAGGTTGATGGTGGGGGGGAGGTTGATGGTGGGGGGGAGGTTGATGGTGGGGGGGAGGTTGATGGTGGGGGGGAGGTTGATGGTGGGGAGGAGGTTGATGGTGGGGGGGAGGTTGATGGTGGGGGGGAGGTTGATGGTGGGGGGGAGGTTGATGGTGGGGGGGAGGTTGATGGTGGGGGGGAGGTTGATGGTGGGGGGGAGGTTGATGGTGGGGGGGAGGTTGATGGTGGGGGGGAGGTTGATGGTGGGGGGGAGGTTGATGGTGGGGGGGAGGTTGATGGTGGGGGGGAGGTTGATGGTGGGGAGGGGGTTCATGGTGGGGGGGTTGATGGTGGGGGTCACACAGCAAGTGTAGCTGAGGCCACAATCAGATGAGCCGTGATATTATTGAACGGCTGAGCAGGCTCGAGGGGTTTACGAGAACGGTTCCAGCTATGGGGGTGGTTTCAGTCACGATGTTAGACTGAAGAAGTTTCTCTTTGGTGCAGGAGCGCGGGGATAGAGTGGGGCTGGATTACCCAGTGAGGAGCTGGCCTGGACCCGATGGACCGAATGGCCTCCTTCTGTGTCATAAATGACTCTATAACCCTATCGATGGATTGGTGAGGCTGGGGGACTTAAATTAGACACATATCGATTAGGATTGTGTGAGAGACACGGGTAAGAATTTCTGAAGTATGTTCAGGAGAATTTCTTTGGCCAGTTCTGTTCTCGGCCCAAGCAGAAAGGAGGCTTTGTGGATAACGTTGTGGATAACGTTGTGGATAATGTTGTGAGCTTGTTAGTGTTGGTGAATTGGATGCAAATCGCCTTCACTTACTTCGAGATTTACAGTGACACTGACTGCGAGACACACACAATCCATTCAGGAACAGCAAGTCAGATGGACAACCACAGGAGGGCCGGCAACTCTGATTGGAATCAGGATGTGGATAGGGAGCTTCATCCTCCAGGCAAAGCACATCTGGAGAGAGATCATCGCACGATCGAGGACATGACCGCCCACAGGGCAATAATATCTGGTCACCAGCACAATCTGTAAATATAAACAATCACACACATAAATGCCAATATCAGAATGACAAAGACGTCACAGCCAGGGCGCAAACTCCAGTGATCCCAACCACAATATTCCCACCATTCAGAATTACAATTCCCAAAAACCTGGCACAATCACTACACAAGACTAAGAGGGATCAGTGTGCGAGGGATCAGTGTGCGAGAGGGATCAGTGTGCGAGAAAGCAGTGTGCGCGAGGGATCAGTGTGCGAGAGGTATCAGTGTGCGAGAGGGATCAGTGCGAGAGGGATCAGTGCGAGAGGGATCTGTGGGAGAGGGATCTGTGGGAGAGGGATCAGTGCGAGAGGGATCAGTGTGTGAGGGATCAGTGTGCGAGGGTACAGTGTGCGAGGGTACAGTGTGCGAGGGTACAGTGTGCGAGGGTACAGTGCGAGAGGGATCAGTGCGAGGGATCAGTGTGCGAGGGATCAGTGCGCGAGGGTTCAGTGCGAGAGGGATCAGTGCGAGAGGGATCAGTGCGAGAGGGATCTGTGGGAGAGGGATCTGTGGGAGAGGGATCTGTGGGAGAGGGATCTGTGGGAGAGGGATCTGTGGGAGAGGGATCAGTGTGCGAGGGATCAGTGCGTGAGGGATCAGTGTGCGAGGGATCAGTGTGCGCGAGGGATCAGTGTGCGCGAGGGATCAGTGCGCGAGGGATCAGTGCGCGAGGGATCAGTGCGTGAGGTATCAGTGCGCGAGGGATCAGTGCGCGAGGGATCAGTGCGAGAGGGTTCAGTGCGAGAGGGTTCAGTGCGAGAGGGATCAGTGCGCGAGGGATCAGTGTGCGAGGGATCAGTGCGTGAGGGATCAGTGTGAGGGGGATTTATGTGTGAAGGATCAATATGTGAAGGAAATGTATGTGGGGGATCTGTGTGTGAAGGATCTATGTGTGAGGGATCAGTGCGAGAGGGATCAGCATATGAGGGATCATTGTCAGATGGATCAATATGCCAGTGGTCAGTGTGCGAGGGATCACTGTGCAAGGGATCAGTGTGCAAGGGTTCAGTGTGCAAGGGATCAGTGTGCGAGGGATCAGTGTGCGAGGGATCAGTGTGCGAGGGATCAGTGTGCGAGGGATCAGTGTGCGAGGGATCAGTGTGCGAGGGATCAGTGTGCAAGGGATCAGTGTGCGAGGGATCAGTGTGCGAGGGATCAGTGCGAGAGGGATCCGTGGGAGAGGGATCCGTGGGAGAGGGATCAATGTCCAGGGTAAAAGTGTGAAAGGGATCAGTGTGCGAGGGATGAGTGTGCGAGGGATGAGTGAACGAGGGATGAGTGTGCAAGGGATCAGTGTGCGGGGTAAAAGTGTGCGAGGGATCGGTGTGCGAGGGATCGGTGTGCGAGGGATCGGTGTGCGAGGGATCGGTGTGCGAGGGATCGGTGTGCGAGGGATCGGTGTGCGAGGGATCGGTGTGCGAGGGATCGGTGTGCGGGGGATCGGTGTGCGGGGGATCGGTGTGCGAGGGATCGGTGTGCGGGGGGTCAGTGTGCGAGGGATGAGTGTGCGAGGGATGAGTGAACGAGGGATGAGTGTGCAAGGGATCAGTGTGTGGGGTAAAAGTGTGCGAGGGATCGGTGTGCGAGGGATCGGTGTGCGGGGGATCGGTGTGCGGGGGATCGGTGTGCGGGGGATCGGTGTGCGAGGGATCGGTGTGCGAGGGATCAGTGTGCGAGGGATCGGTGTGCGGGGGATCGGTGTGCGGGGGATCGGTGTGCGAGGGGTCAGTGTGCGAGGGGTCAGTGTGCGAGGGATCAGTGTGCGAGGGATCAGTGTGCGAGGGATCAGTGTGCGGTCACCAAGCAACATCCCACTATGTGAAGCTCACCCCCGCTCTCCAATCAGTGTCAAAACATGAAAAATATACAACGTTCCAATGTTAATTCTATTGTGTGAAACATATGGCTCTCCAAATTGCATCCCACAATATGAATCTCACCGTTCTCCAATCAGTATCCCACCATGTGAAACTCATCGCTCTCCAATCAGTATCTCACCACGTGAAACTCAACGCTCTCCAATCAGTATCTCACCACGTGAAACTCAACGCTCTCCAATCAGTATCCCACCATGTGAAACTCACCCCAGCTCTCCAATCAGTATCCCACCATGTGAAAATCATCCCCGCTCTCCAATCAATATCCCACCATGTGAAACTCATCGCTCTCCAATCAGTATCTCACCACGTGAAACTCACCGCTCTCCAATCAGTATCCCACCATGTGAAACTCACCCCCGCTCTCCAATCAGTATCCCACCATGTGAAATTCACCCCCACACTCCAATCAGTATCTCACCACGTGAAACTCACCGCTCTCCAAACAGTATCCCACCATGTGAAACTCACCCCCGCTCTCCAATCAGTATCCGAATATGTGAAACTCATCGCCACTCTCCAAGCAGTATCCCACCATGTGAAACTCACCCCCGCTCTCCAATCAGTATCCCACCATGTGAAACTCACCCCCACACTCCAATCAGTATCTCACCATGTGAAACTCACCGCTCTCCAAACAGTATCCCACCATGTGAAACTCACCCCCGCTCTCCAATCAGTATCCGAATATGTGAAACTCATCGCCACTCTCCAAGCAGTATCCCACCATGTGAAACTCACCCCCGCTCTCCAATCAGTATCCCACCATGTGAAACTCACCCCCGTTCTCCAATCAGTATCCCACCATGTGAAACTCACTGCTCTCCAATCAGTATCCCACCATGTGAAACTCACTGCTCTCCAATCAATATCTCACCATGTGAAACTCACCCCCACTCTCCAATCAGTATCCCACCATGTGAAACTCACCCCCACTCTCCAATCAGTATCCCACCATGTGAAACTCATCGCTCTCCAATCAGTATCCCACCATGTGAAACTCATCGCTCTCCAATCAGTATCTCACCATGTGAAACTCATCGCTCTCCAATCAGTATCTCACCAAGTGAAACTCACCACTCTCCAATCAGTATCTCACCATGTGAAACTCATCGCTCTCCAATCAGTATCTCACGATGTGAAACTCAACCCCGCTCTCCAATCAGTGTCCCACCATGTGAAACTCACCCCCGCTCTCCAATCAATATCCCACCATGTGAAACTCACCGCTCTCCAATCAGTATCTCACCATGTGAAACTCACCGCTCTCCAATCAGTATCTCACCATGTGAAAATCACCCCCGCTCTCCCATCAGTATCCCACCATGTGAAATTCACCCCCACTCTCCAATCAGTATCTCACAATGTGCAAATCACCCCCGCTCTCCGATCAGTATCCCACCATGTGAAACTCACCGCTCTCCAATCAGTATCCCACCATGTGAAACTCACCCCTGCTCTCCAATCAGTATCTCACCATGTGAAACTCACCGCTCTCCAATCAGTATCTCACCATGTGAAACCCACCCCCGCTCTCCAATCAGTATCCCACCATGTGAAACTCACCCCCGCTCTCCAATCAGTATCTCACCATGTGAAACTCACCCCCGCTCTCCAATCAGTATCTCACCATGTGAAACTCACCACCGCTCTCCAATCAGTATCTCACTATGTGAAACTCATCGCTCTCCAATGAATATCCCACCATGTGAAACTCACGCCCGCTCTCCAATCAGTATCTCACCATGTGAAACTCATCGCTCTCCAATCAGTAACCCACCATGTGAAACTCACCCCCACACTCCAATCAGTATCTCACCACGTGAAACTCACCGCTCTCCCATCAGTATCCCACCATGTGAAACTCACCCCCGCTCTCCAATCAGTACCCCAATATGTGAAACTCACCCCCACTCTCCAAACAGTATCCCACCATGTGAAACTCACCCCCGCTCTCCTATCAGTATCCCACCATGTGAAACTCACCCCCGTTCTCCAATCAGTATCCCACCATGTGAAACTCACTGCTCTCCAATCAGTATCCCACCATGTGAAACTCACTGCTCTCCAATCAATATCTCACCATGTGAAACTCACCCCCACTCTCCAATCAGTATCTCACCATGTGAAAATCACCCCCGCTCTCCGATCAGTATCCCACCATGTGAAATTCACCCCCACTCTCCAATCAGTATCTCACCATGTGAAAATCACCCCCACTCTCCGATCAGTATCCCACCATGTGAAACTCACTGCTCTCCAATCAGTATCTCACCATGTGAAACCCACCCCCGATCTCCAATCAGTAACCCACCATGTGAAACTCATTGCTCTCCAATCAGTATCCCACCATGTGAAACTCACCCCTGCTCTCCAATCAGTATCTCACCATGTGAAACTCACCGCTCTCCAATCAGTATCTCACCATGTGAAACCCACCCCCGCTCTCCAATCAGTATCCCACCATGTGAAACTCACCGCTCTCCAATCAGTATCTCACCATGTGAAACTCACCCCCGCTCTCCAATCAGTATCTCACCATGTGAAACTCACCCCCGCTCTCCAATCAGTATCTCACCATGTGAAACTCACCACCGCTCTCCAATCAGTATCTCACCATGTGAAACTCATCGCTCTCCAATCAATATCCCACCATGTGAAACTCACCCCCGCTCTCCTATCAGTATCTCACCATGTGAAACTCACCCCCGCTCTCCTATCAGTATCTCACCATGTGAAACTCATCCCCTTTCCAATCAGTACCTCACTATGTGAAACTCACCCCCACTCTCCAATCACTATCCCACCATGTGAAACTCACCGCTCTCCAATCAGTATCCCACCATGTGAAACTCACCCCCGCTCTGCAATCAGTATCTCACCATGTGAAACCCAACCCCGCTCTCCAATCAGTATCCCACCATGTGAAACTCATCCCCGCTCTCCAATCAGTATCCCACCATGTGAAACTCACCCCCACTCTCCAATCAGTATCCCACCATGTGAAACTCACCGCTCTCCAATCAGTATCTCACCATGTGAAAGTCACCCCCGCTCTCTAATCAGTATCTCACCATGTGAAACTCACCGCTCTCCAATCAGTATCTCACCATGTGAAACTCACCGCTCTCCAATCAGTATCTCACCATGTGAAACTCATCCCCGCTCTCCAATCAGTATCCCACCATGTGAAACTCATCCCCACTCTCCAATCAGTATCCCACCATGTGAAACTCACCGCTCTCCAATCAGTATCTCACCATGTGAAACTCACCGCTCTCCAATCAGTATCTCACCATGTGAAACTCACCACCGCTCTCCAATCAGTATCTCACCATGT
This sequence comes from Cetorhinus maximus, assembly GCF_964194155.1. Taxonomy (NCBI): domain Eukaryota; kingdom Metazoa; phylum Chordata; class Chondrichthyes; order Lamniformes; family Cetorhinidae; genus Cetorhinus; species Cetorhinus maximus. The sequence continues at coordinate 382,558 of NW_027596133.1, forward strand.
GAAACTCATCCCCACTCTCCAATCAGTATCCCACCATGTGAAACTCACCCCCACTCTCCAATCAGTATCCCACCATGTGAAAATCACCCCCGCTCTCCAATCAGTATCCCACCATGTGAAACTCACCGCTCTCCAATCAGTATCGCACCATGTGAAACTCACCGCTCTCCAATCAATATCTTACTATGTGAAACTCACCACCGCTCTCCAATCAGTATCTCACCATGGAAACTCACACCCGCTCTCCAATCAGTATCTCACCATGTGAAACTCACCGCTCTCCAATCAGTATCTCACCATGTGAAACTCATCCCCGCTCTCCAATCAGTATCTCACCATGTGAAACTCACCGCTCTCCAACAGTATCTCACCATGTGAAACTCATCACCGCTCTCCAATCAGTATCCCACCATGTGAAACTCACCGCTCTCCAATCATTATCTCACCATGTGAAAGTCACCGCTCTCCAATCAGTATCTCACCATGTGAAACTCACCGCTCTCCAATCAGTATCTCACCATGTGAAACTCACCCCCGCTCTCCAATCAGTATCTCACCATGTGAAACTCACCCCCGCTCTCCAATCAGTATCTCACCATGTGAAACTCACCGCTCTCCAATCAGTATCTCACCATGTGAAACTCACCGCTCTCCAATCAGTATCCTACCATGTGAAACTCACCCCCGCTCTCCTATCAGTATCCCACTATGTGAAACTCACCCCCGCCCTCCAATCAGTATCCCACCATGTGAAACTCACCGCTCTCCAATCAGTATCCCACCATGTGAAACTCACCGCTCTCCAATCAATATCTTACCATGTGAAACTCACCCCCGCTCTCCAATCAGTATCTCACCATGTGAAACTCATCCCCGCTCTCCAATCAGTATCCCACCATGTGAAACTCACCCCCACTCTCCAATCAGTATCCCAGCATGTGAAACTCACCGCTCTCCAATCAGTATCTCACCATGTGAAACTCACCGCTCTCCAATCAGTATCTCACCATGTGAAACTCATCCCCGCTCTCCAATCAGTATCCCACCATGTGAAACTCACCCCCACTCTCCAATTAGTATCCCACCATGTGAAACTCACCGCTCTATAATCAGTATCTCACCATGTGAAACTCACTGCTCTCCAATCAGTATCTCACCATGTGAAACTCATCACCGCTCTCCAATCAGTATCCCACCATGTGAAACTCACCCCCGCTCTCCAATCAGTATCTCACCATGTGAAACTCACCGCTCTCCAATCAGTATCTCACAATGTGAAACTCACCGCTCTCCAATCAGTATCCTACCATGTGAAACTCACCCCCGCTCTCCTATCAGTATCCCACTATGTGAAACTCACCCCCGCTCTCCAATCAGTATCCCACCATGTGAAACTCACCGCTCTCCAATCAGTATCCCACCATGTGAAACTCACCGTTCTCCAATCAATATCTTACCATGTGAAACTCACCACCGCTCTCCAATCAGTATCTCACCATGTGAAACTCACCCCCGCTCTCAAATCAGTATCACACCATGTGAAACTCACCGCTCTCCAATCAGTATCCCACCATGTGAAAATCACCCCCGCTCTTCAATCAGTATCTCACCATGTGAAACTCACCCCCGCTCTCCAATCAGTATCCTACCATGTGAAACTCACCCCCGCTCTCCAATCAGTATCCCACCATGTGAAACTCACCCCCGCTCTCCTATCAGTATCCCACTATGTGAAACTCACCCACACTCTCCAATCAGTATCTCACCATGTGAAACTCACCTCCGCTCTCCAATCAGTATCTCACCATGTGAAACTCACCCCCACTCTCCAATCAGTATCCCTCCATGTGAAACTCACCGCTCTCCAATCAGTATCTTACCATGTGAAAATCACCCCCGCTCTCCAATCAGTATCTCAGCATGTGAAACTCACCCCCGCTCTCCAATCAGTACCTCACCATGTGAAACTCACTGCTCTCCCATCGATATCCCATCTGTCTATCCATTAATTGCCTCTGATCTCTCTCACCCTGCCTGCTATTTTATAAATATATCTCTACACTGGAGTGCTGCTTTGGGCTGTAGTAGAGTGCTTAATTTGGAGTTTGGTGACTGAGTGAATTTAAGGGTTAATTTCTATCTAAAGTCTAGTCTTTCTTTAATTTAGTAATTAATGAAAAGTTGCTGTTTGAGGTGGAACGTGGTGAGTTTTAGACCAGCTTTAAAACAGGGTTTAGAACAAAGAACAAAGAAAAGTACAGCACAGGAACAGGCCTTTCGGCCCTCCAAGCCTGCGCCAATCATATTGCCCGTCAACTAAAACATTTTGCACTTCCGGGGTCCGTATCCCGCTAATCCCATCCTATTCATGTATTTGTCAAGCTGCCTCTTAAACACCACTATCGTACCTGCTTCCACCACCTCCTCTGGCAGTGAATTCCAGACACTCACTACCCTCTGCGTAAAAAACTTGCCCCGCACATCTCCTCTATAGTTTTCTCCTCTCACCTTAAATCTATGTCCCCTAGTAATTGACTCTTCCACCCTGGGAAAAAGCTTCTGACTATCTACTCTGTCCATGCCACTCTCCAATCAATATCCCACCGTGTGGCTCTGTTGCAGCTACAACTAGTTAATTAGGAGGATATTAATAACGTACCAGAAATGTTGGGGAACACAGGGATTAGTGAGAGGGAAGAACTGAAAGAAATCAGTATTAGTAAGGAAATGGTGTTGGGGAAATTGAGGGATTGAAGGCCGATAAATCCCCAGGGCCTGATAATCTACATCCCAGGGTATTTAAGGAATTGGCCCTCGAAATAGTGGATGCATTGGTGGTCACCTTCTGAGATTCTATAGACTCTGGAACAGTTCCTACAGATTGGAAGGTAGCTAATGTAACCCCACTATTTAAAAAGGGAGGTAGAGAGAAAACAGGGAATTATAGACCAGTCAGCCTGACGTTGGTAGTGGGGAAAATTCTAGAGTCCATTACAAAAGATTTAATAGCTGAGCACGTGGAAAACAGTGGCAGAATCGGACAGAGTCAGCATGGATTTACAAAAGGGAAATCATGCTTGACAAATCTACTGGAATTTTTCGAGGATGTAACTAGTAGAGTTGATGAGGGGGAGCCAGTGGATGTGGTTTATTTGGACTTTCAGAAGGCTTTTGACAAAGTCCCACATAAGAGATTAGTGTGTAAAATTAAAGTGCATGGGATTGGGGTAGTGTATTGAGATGGATAGAAAACTGGTTGGCAGACAGGAAACAAAGAGTAGGAATAAACGAATGGCAGGCAGTGACTAGTGGGGTACCGCAGGGATCGGTGCTGGGACCCCAGCTATTCACAATATATATTAATGATTTAGATGAGGGAACTAAATGTAATATCTCCAAATTTGCAGATGACACAAAGCTGGGTGGGAGGGTGAGCTGTGAGGAGGATGCAGAGATGCTTCAGTGTGATTTGGACAAGCTGAGTGAGTGGGCAAATGCATGGCCGATGCAGTATAATGTGGATAAATGTGAAGTTATCCAATTTGGTAGCAAAAACAGGAAGGCAGATTATTATCTGAATGGCTATAAATTGAGAGAGGGGAATGTGCAACGAGACCTGGGTGTCCTTGTACACCAGTAGCAGAAGGTAAGCATGCAGGTGCAGCAGGCGGTAAAGAAGGCAAATGGTATGTTGGCCTTCATAGCCAGAGGATTTGAGTACAGGAACAGAAATGTCTTGCTGCAATTGAACAGGGCCTTGGTGAAACCACACCTGGGATATTATGTGTAGTTCTGGTGTCCTTATCTGAGGAAGGATGTTCTTGCTATAGAGGGAGTGCAGCGAAGGTTTACCAGACTGATTCCTGGGATGGTGGGTCTGACATATGAGGAGAGATTGAGTCCATTAGGATTATATTCGCTGGAGTTCAGAAGAATGAGGGGGGATCTCATAGAAACCTATAAAATTCTAACAGGACAAGACAGGGTAGATGCAGGAAGGATGTTCCCAATGGTGGGGGAGTCCAGAACCAGGGGTCACAGTCTGAGGATATGGGGTAGACCATTTAGGACTGAGATGAGGAGAAATTTCTTCACCCAGAGAGCGGTGAGCCTGTGGAATTCACTCCCACAGAAAGTAGTTGAGGTCAAAACATTGGAGACAACAAGAAGGAGTTAGATATAGCTCTTGGGGCGAAAGAGACCAAAGGATTAGGGAGAAAGCGGGAGCAGGCTATTGAGTTGGATGATCAGCCATGATCATAATGAATGGCGGAGCAGACTTGAAGGGCTGAATGGCCTACTCCTGCTCCTAGTTTCTATGCTTCTATGTAATTCATTGACAATGGATGTTGTTGCAACGTCTATTTTAAATGAAATTCTTGGACAGGCGCGCCAGAACCTGCTGGCACTGTATTTGGGAGTTCGCTTTCATCATCAGGTGCAACTTCCTCCAAAATCGTATTTCCCACCTTTGTTCAGCTCTGCCTGGCACCCATCCCACCACCCGTGCCTTGGCTGCCTAATCCCTCCCCAGCCTATAGGCCAACGGGTCTGTCTGCTGACTTATGCCATGTGAGAGGTGAGCAATACACCCAGCTCCATATTTCAGCTCTGTTCTGATGCTGATTTGACACTGAGTGAGTTGCCTGTTTTTCATCTTATTCTTTTCAGGGGTTCGATATCTGCTGACCCGACTCCCTCTCAGGGTGGCTTTCCCCCATTCGGTTTTGTTAACACTGTGAGCCATTGTCAATCCGATTCTCTGACCTGCACACGTGCTGGAATTGTCATGACATAATCTGCTCTGCTCAGCTTCTCCTCCACACTGCCTGCCTCCAAATCGTGCTGGAGGATTGCTACATCTCCGTGCCCGCACTGACACGCCAACACAGCCTTCACATGTCGACCACGCTGTCCATGGGCTCCAGTTTCCATCCACTGTACAGGGAGAAATCAAACAGGGACAGTTAATCGGACATTCTGCGCATGTTCAGCATGGTTTTATATAACTCATATCACTGGCTCTCTCACTTTCTCTGTCACATTCCTCCATACTCCCACTCGGCACACAGTGATCACCCCATCCACCAACAATCACATACCCCTCCCCACTGCCCTCCCCAATCACAATACTGTAAACAGTTCTCTCTCCTGCTGTGGAATCTCTCTCCTTTACATCTGCCAACATTATCCACCTCCTCAAAAAAAATCCTGAACACTCCCTTCTTGCAAATTACCGTCTTATCTCTAACCTCCCTTTCCTCTCCGAGTGTCACTTCCCAAATCCATGCCCGTCTCTCCTGGAACTCCATGTTAGAATCCCTCCAATCAGGTTTCTGCCCCTGCTACATTACCGAACAACTCTTAGCAAAGCCACCACTGACATCCTCAGTGACTGTTCCCCAGGTAAACTTTCCCTCCTCATCCTTCTCGACCAGTCTGCGGCCTTTCACACGTTGACCACCCCATCCTTCTCCAACTCTCTCCCCTGTCGTCCCTCTGTCTGGGATTGCTCTCACCTGGTTCCTGTCTTATCTATCTAACCATGGCCAGAGAGTCACCAGCAATGGTTTCTCTTGCTGCTTCCACTCTGTTACCTCTGGTGTCCCCAAGGATCTCTCCTTGTTCCCTCCTACTTCTCATCCACGCACTGCTCCTTGGGGACATCGTCCGAAAGCACAGTGTTAGTTTTCACATGTAGACTGACAGCACCCAGCTCCACCTCACCACCACCTCTCTCGTCTCCTCCCCTGTCTAAATTATCAGACCGCTTATCTGATTCCTGTACTGGAGGAGCAGAAAATTCCTCCAGTTAAATATTGGGAAAACTGAAGCCATTGTTTTCAGTCCCTGCTGTAAACTCTGTTCCTAAACTATCAGCTCCATCCTCTCCTTGGCTACAGTCTGAGGCTAAACCAATTTGTTTGCAACTTTGGCGTCACATTTGACTGTGATTTGAGGGTCTAATACATGGTGATATCATCACTTACCTCCACCTCAATAACAGTGCCTGGCTTCATCTTTGTCTCAGTTCATCTCCTGTTGAAATCTCATTCATACCTTTATGATGTCTGGACTCAACTATTCCAATATACTTCACGTCTCAGTAATGGTGACCATGGAAGTGTGGTGGAGGCAGGTTCAAGCGAGGCATTCAAGAGGGTATTAGATGATTATTTGAATAGAAACAGTGTGCAGGGGTACAGGGGTAAAGGCAGGACAATGGCACGAGGTCATAATGCTCATTTGGAGAGCTGTTGCAGACACGATGGGCCGAATGGCCTTCTTCAGTGCTGTTAAAATTCTGTGATTCCGTTTGTGTCCTTGTACACCAATCACTGAAAGCAAGCAGGCAGGTGCAGCAAGAGTTAAGGAGGCAAATGGAATGTTGGCCTTCATTGCGAGAGGACTTGAGTACAGGAGCAAGGATGTCTTACTGCAGCTGTACAGGGCCTTGGTGAGACCACACCTGGAGTATTGTGTGCAGTTTTGGTCTCCTTACCTAAGAAAGGATATACTTGCCATAGAGGGAGTGCAGTAAGGTTCACCAGACTGATTCCTGGGATGGCAGGATTGTCGTATGAGGAGAGATTGGGCTGATCAGGCCCTGTATTCACTGGAGTTTAGAAGAATGAGAGGGGATCTCATTGAAACATAAAATTCTGACAGGAATTCTGGACAGACTGGATGCTGAAATGAGGAGAGGGCGGTCGTGAGAAGTGACTGAGAAGCATTCTGGGAGAAGTCAGCGCAGTCACCGTAACTCAGAAGGGGATCGAGGAGAAGGACCCTTGCACTCAACAGGAGGAAGAGCATCCAACAGAGGGCGGTAGTGAGAAGTGACTGAGAAGCATTCTGGGAGAAGTCAGCGCAGTCACCGCAACTCAGAAGGGGATCGAGGAGGACCCGCTGTCAAAGAACGGAATAGACCCAAACATTACATTGCTGTAGTGTTTCCAACCCTCCCTCCTCCTCAAACCAGGAAAAAGGAGAGAGAGGGAGGGAGAGGCAGTACCTTCAGGAGGGCACCAGACCTGCAAGGGACACTCTTCTGAAAGTGGATTTTTTAAAAAGCAGCTGATTGGTGAGTAAATCCTGGTGAGTTTTTTTTTCAATCTATTAAAGTTATTCATTGCTTAATAATGAGGTAGGAGCTAAAAAAAATAGTACAGAGTAGTACTGTACAAGTATAATTAGTCAAGAAACAAGGTTCCTAGCTAACATAAATAAGGCCCCGAGCTAGCGTATTTTTTAAAGGGATTAATTAGCTTAATCGAGAGGGACGTCATGACAGGAGAACTCAGACCCGTGGTATGCTCCTCCTGCAGGATGTGGGAAATGAGGGATGCTTCCAGCGTCCCTGGTGACCATGTGTGCGGAAGGTGTGTCCAAATGCAGCTTCTAGCTAACCGGGTTTCGGAGCTGGAGCTGCGGGTGGGCTCATTGTGGAGCATCTGCGATGCTGAGCAAGTTGTGGATAGCATGTTTAGCGAGGTGGTCACACCACAGGTGAAGATTACACAGGCAGAAAGGGAATGGGTGACCATCAGGAACAGTAAAAGACTCAGGAAGGTAGTGCAGGAGTCCCCTGTGGTCATCCCCCTCGCTAACAGATATACCGCTTTGGATACTGTTGGGGGGGGAATGGCCTCTCAGGGGAAAGCAGCAACAGCCAAGTTCACGGCACCGTGGGTGGCTCTGCTGCTCAGAGGGGTGGGAGGGAAACAAGTGGCAGGGCTATAGTGATAGTGGATTCAATAGTTAGGGGCACAGACAGACGCTTCTGTGGCTGCAAATGTGAATCAAGGATGGGATGTTGCCTCCCTGGTGCCAGGGTCCAGGATGTCACGGAGCGGCTGCAGGACATTCTGGGGAGGGAAGGTAAACAGCCAGTGGGCGTGGTTACACATTGGAACCAACGACATAGGTAAACTAAGGGATGAGGACCTGCAATCTCAGTACAGGAAGTTAGGAGATAAATTAAAATGCAGGACTTCAAATGTAGTAATCTCAGGATTACTCCCAGTTCCACGTGCTAGTGAGAGCAGGAATAAGAGGATAGACCAAATGAACACGTGGCTGGAGAGATGGTGTAGCCGGGAGGGATTCAGATTCTTGAGGCACTGGGACCGGTTCTGGGAAAGGTGGGACCTGTACAAACTGGACGGGCTGCACCCAGGCAGAGCTGGGACCAGTGTCCTTGCGGGGGCTTTTGCTGGTTCTGTTGGGGACTATTTAACCTAGTGTGGCAGGGGGATGGGATCCCAGGAGTAGGATCAGATAGGTCAGATTCAGATCAGAAAAATGGAGGTGGAACATTAGCTAGGGACGTTGGGATAGACATGGAGTTACAGGAGAAGCAAAGTTTACAAAGTGTCCAGCAAGGGAAATTGACGGGGTTAAACTGTTTATACTTCAATGCAAGGAGTATTACAAACAAGGTAGATGAGTTAAGGGCACAGGTAGGCACATGGCAGCAGGATGTCATTGCTATAACAGAGACCTGGCTAAAGGAGGGACACAACTGGCAGCTTAATATCCCTGGTTATAGAGTCTTCAGACACGATAGAGTAGGAGATAAAAAAGGAGGGGGGGGTAGCACTAATGGTTAAAGAATCAATTCCAGTTGTGAGAAGGGATGATATACTAAATGGGTCAACAAACGAGGCTTTATGGATTGAGCTTAGAAATAAAAAAGGGGCAGTCACACTACTGGGAGTATACTACAGACCCCCAAATAGTGAAAGGGAGATAGAAGAACAAATATGTAGGCAAATTTCTGCTTGTAAGAACAAGAGGGCAATAGTAGTAAGAGACTTCAACTATCCTAATATTAACTGGGATTCAAACAATATAAGGGGCACTGAGGGAGAAAAATTCATGCAGTGTGTCCAGGAGAATTTTTCAACCGATGAGTGACAAACCCAACGAAGGGAGATGCAATTCTAGACCTAGTCTTGGGGAACGAAGAAGGGCAAGTGGGTGAAGTGACAGTTGGCGACCATATCGGGGACAGTGATCACAATTCAGTTAGATTTAACATTACCATGGAAAAGGACAGAGATAAGGCAGGAGTAAAAGTCTTGAACTGGGGGAAGGTAAATTTTGCAGAAATGAGAAGGGACTTGGCTGAGGTGGACCGGACAGCACTGCTGGAGGATAAAACAGTGGAAAACCAGTGGGAAGCACTAAAAAGCGAGGTCCTAATTGTACAAAGTAGACATGTCCCCTACAAAAATAAGAGTGGTACTGCCAAATGTAGACCTCCCTGGTTGTCTAAAGGAATACAGGGGAAGATCAAACAGAAAAAGAAAGCGTACGATAGGCACAAAGAACTGAGCATTGCAGATAGCCTAGACGAATATAGGAAGTGCAGGGACGAAGTAAAAAAGGAAATAAGGAAATCAAAGAGAGGGCATGAAGAAAGATTAGCAAGTAACGTTAAAGATAACCCAAAGATGTTTTACCAATACATTAGTGCTAAAAGGTTAGTTAAGGAAAAAGTGGAACCTATCAGAGATGAAGATGGAAACTTGTGTGTAGATGCAGAGGCTGTGGGAAGGGTTTTGAAAGAATATTTTGTCTCCCTGTTTACAAAGGAAAGGGAGGATGTAGATATAGTAGTCCAGGAGGAACACTGCGAGATATTGGACGGGATAGTCATAAAGAGAGAGGAAGTACTCGAAGGGTTGAAATCCTTGAAAGTTGATAAGTCGCCAGGGTCAGATGGATTGTTTCCGAGGCTGCTGAAGGAAGTCAGGGAGGAGATAGCAGATGCTCTGAGGATGATTTTCCAATCTTCACTAGATACAGGGGAGGTACCGGAGGACTGGAGAAATGCAAACGTAGTTCCATTGTTTAAAAAGGGATCAAAGGAAATGCCAAACAATTATAGGCCAGTTAGTCTTACATCGGTGGTGAGCAAATTAGTGGAATCAATCCTGAGAGATAGGATTAACTGTCATGTGGAAAGGCATGGACTAGTCAGGGATGGTCAGCAAGGATTTGTTAAAGGAAGGTCTTGCCTCACAAATTTGATTGAATTCTTTGAGGAAATGACAAGAAGAGTTGATGAAGGTAATGCAGTGGATGTTGTGTACATGGATTTTAGCAAGGCATTTGACAAGGTCCCACATGGCAGATTGGTCAGGAAAGTAAAAGCCCATGGGATTCAGGGTAATGTGGCAAACTAGATAAAAGGTTGGATTTGTAACAGGAAACAAAGGGTAATGGTCGATGGATGTCCTTGCGAATGGAAAGTTGTCTCAAATGGTGTTCCACAGGGCTCAGTGTTGGGACCCTTGCTGTTTGTGTTATATATTAACGATTTGGACGTGAACGTGGGGGGCACGATTGGGAAATTTGCAGATGACACAAAGATTGGCCGAGTAGTGGATAGTGTAGAGGATAGCCATAATCTCCAAAACGATATAGATGGGTTGGTGGAGTGGGCGGTAAAGTGGCAGATGGATTTTAACGTAGAGAAGTGTGAGGTCTTACATTTAGGGAGGTCAAACAGTTACAGGGATTACACAATAAATGGGAATGTACTAAGAGGGGTAGATGAAGTGAGGGATTTTGGCGTACAAGTACACAGGTCCCTGAAGGCAGCAGTTCAAGTAGACAAGGTTGTAAAGAAGGCATATGGAATGCTCTCCTTCACTGGCAGAGGTATAGAATATAAAAGTAAAGATATAATGTTGGTATTGTATTAAACACTGGTGAGGCCACAACTGGAGTATTGTGTGCAGTTCTGGTCACCACATTACAGGAAGGACGTAATAGCTCTGGAGAGAGTGCAGATGAGGTTTACAAGAATGTTGCCAGGGTTAGAAAAGTGTAGCTACGAGGAGAGATTGGATAGGTTGGGGTTATTTTCCTTAGAACAAAGAAGGCTGAGAGGTGACTTGATTGAGGTGTACAAAATTATGAGGGGAATAGATAGAGTGGACAAGATAAAATTGTTTCCCTTGATGGAGAATTCTAGAACCAGGGGACAAAGATTCAAGATAAGTGGCAGAAGGTGTAGGGGGGACATGAGGAAGAACTTTTTTACGCAGAGAGTAGTGGGTGTCTGGAATTCGCTGCCCAAGTTGGTGGTAGAGGCAGAAACTCTAAACTCTTTTAAAAAGTACCTGGATCTGTACCTTAAGTGCTGTCAGCTGCAGGGCTATGGGCCGGGTGCAGGAAGGTGGGATTAGAAAGGACACCTGGGTGTCCTCGGGCTGGCATGGACAAGATGGGCCGAATGGCCTCCTTCTGTGCTGTAACTTTTCTATGGTTCTTCACTCTGAGGATGGTGACCCTGTGGAATTCTCAGCCTCAGAGGCTGTGGAGGCTAAATCACTGAATATATTTAAGAAGAATAGATCGATCTTCTTGTGATTGTCCTGATGAGTGCAAGATGAAAAGCTTTGACAAAAAGCCGTTTTTAAGCAATTGAAAGTGAGGAAATCCTCCATCGTGTTGTGTGGCACTACCATCGTGCTAAATGGGATAGATTTCAAACAGATCTAGCAACTCAAGGCTGAGCGTCCATGAGGTGCTGTGGGCCATCAGCAGCAGCAGAATTGTACTCAAACACAATCTGTAACCTCATGGCCCAGCATATCCCCCACTCTACCATTACCATCAAGCCAGGGGATCAACCCTGGTTCAATGAAGAGTGCAGGGGGGCATGCCAGGAGCAGCACCAGGCATACCTAAAAATGAGGTGTCAACCTGTTGAAGCTATAACACAGGACTACTTGTGTGCCAAACAGCATAAGCAGCAAATGATAAACAGAGCTCAGCGATCCCACCACCAATGGATCAGATCTCAGCTCTGCAGTCCTGCCACATCCAGTCGTGAATGGTGGTGGACAATTAAGCAGCTAACTGGAGGAGGAGGCTCCAGAAATATCCCCATCTTCAATGATGAAGGAGCCCAGCAGATCAGTGCAAAAGATAAGGCTGAAGCAATTGCAACAATCTTCAGCCAGAAGTGCCAAGTGGATGATCCATCTTGGCCTCCTCCAGAGGTCCCCAGCATCACAGATGCCAGTCTTCAGCCAATTCGATTCACTCCACCCGATATCAAAAAATAGCTGTAGGCACTGGATGGTGCAAAGGCTATGGGCCCTGACAATATTCCGGCAATGTACTGAAGACTTGTGCTCCAGAACCTGCCGCACCCCTAGCCAAGCTGTTCCAGTACAGCTACAACACTGGCATCTACCTGGCTATGTGGAAAATTGCCCAGGTATATCCTGTACACAAAAAGCAGGACAAATCCAACCCGACCAATTACCGCCCCATCAGTCTACTCTCCATCATCAGTAAAGTAATAGAACGCGTCATCAATAGTGCTATCAAGCGGCACTTGCTTAGCAATAACCTGCTCACTGATTCTCAGTTTGGGTTCTGCCAGGGCCACTCAGCTCCTGACCTCATTACAGCCATGGACAAAAGAGCTGAACTCCCGAGGTGAGGTGAGGGTGACTGGCCTTGATATCAATGCAGCATTTGACTGAGTGTGGCATCAAGGAGCCCTAGCAAAACTGGAGTCAATGGGAATCGGGGGAAACTCTCTGCTGGTTGGAGCCATACCGAGCACAAAGGAAGATGGTTGTGGTTGTTGGTGGTCAATAATCTCAGCTCCAGGACATCACTGCAGGAGCTCCTCAGGGTAGAGTCCTCGGCCCAACCATCTTCAGCTGCTTCATCAATGACCTTCCTTCCATCATAAGGTCAGAAGTGGGGATGTTCACTGATGATTGCACAATGTTCAGCACCATTTGCGACTCCTCAGATATTGAAGCAGTCCATGTCCAAATGCAGCAAGACCTGGATAATATCCAGGCTTGGGCTGACAAGTGGCAAGTAACATTCGTGCCACACAAGTGTCAGGCAATGACCATCTCGAAGAAGAGAGAATCTAACCATCGCCCCTTGATGTTCAATGGCATTACCATCACTGAATCCCCCACTATCAACATCCTGGGGGGGGTTACCATTGACCAGGAACTGAACTAGACTAGCCATATAAATACTGCGGCTACAAAAGGTCAGAGGATGGGCAATAAATGCTGGCCTAGCCAGCGACTCCCACATTCTATGAATGAATAATAAAAAATCTACCTGATTATGTGGAAAATTGCCCAGGTGCGTCTTGTACATAAAAAGCAGGACAAATCCAACACGGCCAATTACCGCTCCTTCAGTCTACTCTCGATCTTCAGTAAAGTAATAGAAGGGGTCATCAACAGTGCTATCAAGGGGCACTTGCTCGGCAAGGACCTGCTCACTGATGCCCAGTTTGTGTTCTTCCAGGGCCACTGACCTCATTACCACCTTGGTTCAAACATGGACATTCACACCCCATGAAACTCCCGGCTGCACATTTCACCCTCCGTAATCTTCAGGTCATTCAGAACAATGCTGCCCGTATGTAATTCTCAGTTAGTCCTGTTCCCCTGTGCTCATTGATTTCATTGACACTGGCTTCCAGCCAAGCAATGTCCTGATTTGAAAATTCTCGTCCTTATTTTTCGAAGCCTTCATCACTTCTCCCTCTTTGTAATCTCCTCCATCCCTCAGACCCTCTGAGTTAGCTGCATTCCTCTCATCTGCATTCCTCCAATTCCTCTTGAGCATTCCTGATTTTAATCGCTGTGCCATTGCTGGCCTGGGCCCAAGCTCTTCAATTCCATCCCCAAACCTCTCCTCTCCTCTATCTTAATTTCCACTTTTAAGCCATTCCTTAAAATCTTGATCGTATTTTGTTTATCTGACATTATCTCCTTATGTGACTTGGTGTTTGACAATCACTCCTATTAAATCCCTTGGACATTTTATGAAATTAAAGGTGCTATATAAATGTAAGTTGTATGGTGTTGATCTGATTTCTCTCAGCTCTGGAGCCTCCCTTTGCTTAGTTAGGAAGGACCTTTGACCTTTAAATACCTGGACAGAAGGGCATAGCTGGACAACGTTCCCTGGTGATCTGCAGGCCAATGTCTCCATACAGCTGCTCTGCTCCCTCACACATGGTTCCATTATTCAGAGGTTGGGGGCAGGCACACGAGCGATAACGAGAAGCTGTTTCTGCACCACAGGTTTTGGAACAGGGGGTCCAGGGAGACCAGGGGCACCAGCCTCCGTCCACTGTCAGACAGAGAGAAGATCCAATCAGAGAGAAGGTTAAAGCAGAGACTGAGTGTGAGCAAGTGAGTGAGAATGAATGTGAACACAAGGGACAGTGAGTGAGTGAGATTCAGTGTGAGCAAAGACTTTTTTCTATTCATTCACGGGATGTGGGCTTCGCTGGCTGGGCCAGCATTTATTGCCCATCCCTAATTGCTCTTGAGAAGGTGGTGGTGAGCTGCCTTCTTGAACCGCTGCAGTCCATGTGGTGTAAGTACACCCACAGTGCTGTTAGGGAGGCAGTACAGGATTTTGACCCAGTGACAGTGAAGGAACGGTGATATATTTCCAAGTCAGGATGGTGAGTGACTTGGAGGGGAACTTCCAGGTGGTGGTGTTCCCATCTATCTGCTGCCCTTGTCCTTCTAGATGGTAGTGGTCATGGGTTTGGAAGGTGCTGTCTAAGGAGTCTTGGTGAATTCCTGCAGTGCATCTTGTAGATGGTACACACGCTGCTGCTACTGTGCGTCGGTGATGGAGGGAGTGAATGTTTCTGGGTGTGGTGCCAATCAAGCGGCTGCTCTGTCCTGGAGAGTAAAAAGGGGAGATGGTTGGATTCTCTCTTCTTGGAAATGGTCATTGCCTGGCGCTTGTGTGGCGGGAATGTTATTTGCTTCTTGTGTGAGTGTGAGCAGAGAGCATGCTGTGGGAACACTAACGTGAATAATTGTGGCAAAATCAGAGGAAACTGCGAGCAGAATGTGTGAATATTAGAAATGGGTTTGACCAGTACACAATGTGAGTGAGGGAACTCAGAGATCAGTGACCACCGGATGACCAGTGTGTCTCAGAGTGGAGGTCAGTTTGTCAGAGGTCAGCGACAGCATAGAAGCCTAAAGCACAGAAGCCTAGGCCATTCAGCCCATCAGTGCTTGTGTCAGTCCCTTTGAAATAACTATCCAAATAATTCAGCTTCTTTGTTTCACACCTCAGAGATCTCAGAGGTCAGTGGCATGTCAGAGGTCAGTGGCATGTCAGAGGTCAGTGGCATGTCAGAGGTCAGTGACATGTCAGAGGTCAGTGACATGTCAGAGGTCAGTGAGGTGCCAAAGGTCAGTAAAAGACTGGAGGACACTTACCAGCGCAGGGCTGATTGCTGCAGGTTAGTTCTCCCTTCACACAAGAGCTGCAGAAAAGAGAGGAACAATTTCAGAATCTGGCTCCCATCAAACATTTGACCCGATACCTGAAATGAGCTTCTCCCCTCCCAGCGACTGAGCAACAAGTTGGGTTCTTATTACAGATTTAGCTGGAATAAATACAAACTTCCAAATTCTGAGGATACTGGGCCCAGTTCAGGGGCTGAAGTGGACATAGGAACAGGAGGAGGTCATTCAGCCCCTCAGGCATGTTCCACCTTCAATGGGATCATGGCTGATCTACCACCTAACTCCATATACCCGCCTTTATCTTACATCCCTTCACACTCTGAATCATAGAACCATAGAAAGTTTATGGTACAGAAAGAGGCCACTCGGCCCATCGTGTCTGTTCCGGCTGTAAAACGAGCCCCCAGCCTGATCCCACTTTCCAGCATTTGGTCCGTGTCCCTGTGGGTTCCGGCACTTGAGGTGCCGATCCAGACATCTTTTAAATGTGTTGAGGGTTTCTCCACTCCTCTTTCCGGCAGCGAGTTCCAGACCCCCACAAACCCTCGGGGTGAAAAGGTATTTCCTCATCTCCCCTCTGATTTTTCTACCAATCACTTTCAATCTCTGCCCCCCAGTCACTGACCCCTCTGCTAATGTAAATAGACCCTTCCCATCCACTCTATCCAGGCCCCTCACAATTCTGTACATCTCAACCAAATCTCCCCTCAGCCTCCTCTGTTCCAAGGAGAACAACCCCAGCCTTTCCAATCTCTCCTCATAGCTGCAATCACAGAATCACAGAATTTTATCGGCACTGAAGGAGGCCATTCAGCCCATTGTGTCTGCACAGGCTCCAAATCAGCATTATGACCTAGAGCCATTGCCCTGCCTTTTCCCCGTATCCCTGCACATTGTTTCTGTAGTAATTATGGTGTTATTTAATGTGTAATGTATCTTTAAGAATAATACTTGTTAGGCAAGATCACATGATCTGTAGTAACCAATAGGAGAGTAGCGTGGGCTACCTCAGCAGTCAGTGTAGAGATAGAGTTGGAGTTGTCAGCACACGTGTAGTTGCTGCTGAGTATATTGTAAATAAGCTCTGGGCAGAATTTTCTGCCTGTCGGGCGGGTGGGCCCGACCCAATCTCAAGCGGGTGGGGAGCTGATCCCCGCAGGAGAAGCAGGCCCCGCCGCCATTTTTCATGGACGGGCCAATTAAGGCCCACCCAGTGTGACGTCCGGCGGGAAACGCTATGTGCTCCCTGTGCGGGCAGTGGGGGAGGTGGGGGGCGTTCCCCAAAAGCGAGAGTGCGCACATCTCCCTGAGGCTAAGTGCAGCCTCAGGGAAATCGCTTCCACGTTGAAAAATATTAAAAATAGAAAGAAAATATTCCCTAACATGTCCCCCTCATGTGACAATGTCACACGAGATGGGACGTGTTCATAATCTACACTAAAACTTTATTAAACTTTTTAAAACCCTACATGAAGCCTCATCCCGCCGCTGGATGAGGTTTAATGTTTTTTCTAGTTGCCGCCGGGGCTCCTGGCCGACCCGCCAACCTTAAGGTTAGACGCAGGTCCTTTGATTGTTTAATTGATCCTGTCAATGACCTCAAGTGGCCTTTGACAGGTCAGCGGGCCCGCAGCTGATTTTGCTGCGCTCCCGCCTTCCTGAAAATTTAAATGGGGCAGGATGACGTCGGGGGTTCCGCCCAACATTATCCCGCGTCATTTTACACATCGGCCCCGCCTCCTGCTCACCGACGGCAAAATTCAGCCGATAATGTTTCCACCCAAGAAATGTCTGCAGATCAACTCATCATTAATAATATAACTTGGTCACCCTACAATAGCTTCTTTTCAAATAACCATCTAATCCCCTCTTGAATGTCTCGATTGAACCTGCCTCCACCACACTTCCAGGCCGTGCATTCCAGACCCAAACCACTCGCTGTGTGAAAAAGTTTTTTCTCACATCACATTTGCTTATTTTACAAATCACTTTAAATCTGTGCCTTCTCGTTCTTGATCCTTTTACGAGTGGGAACAGCTTCTCCCTATCGACTCTGTCCAGCCCCCTCATGATTTTGAACATCTATATCAAATCTCCTCTTAGCCTTCTCCTCCCCAAGGAGAAGTCCCAACCTCTCCAATCTATCCTCATAGCTGAAGTTTCTCATCCCTGGAACCATTCTTGTAAATCTCTTCTGCACTCTCTCCAATGTGTTCACATCCTTCCTATAGAGTGGCACCCAGAACTGTACACAATACTCCAGCTGAGGTCTAACAAGTATCTTATATAAATTCAGCATAACCTCCCTGCTCTTGTACTCTATGCCCCTATTAATAAAGCCCAGGATACTATATGCTTTATTAACTGCTCTCTCCACTGTCCTGCCACCTTCAATGATCTATGCACATATACACCCAGCTCTTTATGCTCCAAAACCCACTTCAAAATTTCACCCCTTATTTTATATTGTCTCCCCATGTTCTTCCTACCAAAATGCATCACCTCACACTTCCCCACATTGACCTTCATCTGCCACCTATCTGCCCACTCCACCAACTTGTCTATGTCCTCTTGAAGTTCCACACCATCCTCCTCACAGTTCACAACACTCCCAAGCTTCGTATCATCCACAAACTTTGAAATTGTTCCCTGCACACCAAGATCTAGATCATTAATATACATCAGGAAAAGCAAGGGTCCCAATACCGACCCCTGGGGAACTCCACTACAAACCTTCCTCCAGCCTGAAAAATATCCATTGACCATTACTCTCTGCTTCTTATTTTTCAGCCAATTTTAAATCCACGTTGCTACTGTCACTTTTATTCCCTGAGCAATAACTTTTGTTACAAGTCTGTTGTGTGGCACTGTATCAAACGCCTTTTCAAAGTCCATGTACACCACATCAACAGCATTACCCTCATCGACCTTTTCTGTTACCTCTTCAAAAAACTCCAAGTTAGTTAAATATAATTTCCCCTTTAGAAATCCATCCTGTCTCTTCCTTATCAACCCATATTTTTCCATGTGACTACTAATTCTATCCCGAATAATTGTTTCTAGAAGTTTCCCCACTACTGAAGTTAAACTGACTGGTCTGTAATTGCTGGGCTTATCCTTACAACCTTTTTTGAACAAGGGGGTAATGTTTGTAATTCTCCAGTCCTCTGGCACCTCCCCTGAGTCTGGGGAAGACTGAAAGATTATGGCTAGTGCCCCTGCAATTTCCACTCTCACTTCCTTCAATATCCTTGGATGCATCTCATCCGGTCCCGGTGCCTTGAAAACTTTAAGTACCGACAGTCTGTTCAACACTTCCTCCTTATCAATTTTGAATCCTTCTATTGACAGAGTTTCCTCGTCTGTCACCATGGCCTGGGTAGCATCTACCTCCTTGGTAGTGACGGATGCAAAGGATTCATTTAATACCTCAGCCATGGCCCCTTCATCCATGTGTAAATTCCCTTTTAGGCCCCTAATTGGCCCTACTCCTCCTTTTACCCCCCCCCACCTTTTACTATTTATTTGCCTATAGAAGACTTTGGGATTCCCCTTTACGTTGGCTACCAGTCTTTTCTCATAATCCCTCTTCGCTTCTCTAATAGGCTTTCTCTGCTCTGAACCTCCTGTATTCCTCTTGGTTCTCAGTTGTATTTTCTACCTGACACCTGTCGTAAACACACTTTTTCTTCTTTACTTTAATTTCAATCTCCTTTTTCATCCAGGGAGCTCCGGATTTGTTTGTCCTACCTTTCCCTTTTGGTGGAATATACACTGACTGACCCAAATCAATTCTTTTTTGATGGTAGCCCATTGCTCAGCTACAGATTTTCCTGCCAATCTTTCGTTCCAGTTTATCTGGCTGTTATGACACAGCAGTTGGTAAAGGCTGAGTTGTTTAAACCCCAGAGGGAAATTTGAACATAACCTATATTTTGAATTGGTATGTTTTTGATGCAGCTCTAAATACAGGAATAAGACCACCGAGCCTCAAAAGGTTTTTACATAAAACTAAATTAAATGTTTATTAATCTAACAACAAATTAAACACATACATATGTCTACAAATTTCTACCATAATAACTTTTAAACAAATCCCCAAATTAATCTCTCCCAGGTAAATCTTCACCAAGGCAACAATAACATAGACTGTAAACAGACACCAGGCAAAGCACATTCAACCTGACAAATTCAAAATGAGGTTCCTTTCAATTTGATTCCTTTACAGACACAATTTTAGGCTTACAGGCTGGTTAGATCTTAAATGCCTCTGACTCATAGAAACATAGAAACTAGGAGCAGGAGTAGGCCATTCGGCCCTTCAAACCTGCTCTGCCATTCATTATGATCATGGCTGATCATCCAACTCAATAGCCTGCTCCCACTTTCTCCCCATATCCTTTGATCCCTTTCGCCCCAAGAGCTATATCTAACTCCTTCTTGAAAACATACAATGTTTTGGTCTCAACTACTTTCTGTGGTAATGAATTCCACAGGCTCACCACTCTCTGGGTGAAGAAATTTCTCCTCATCTCAGTCCTAAATGGTCTACCCCATATCCTCAGACTGTGACTCCTGGTTCTGGACTCCCCCACCATTGGGAACATCCTTCCTGCATCTACCCTGTCTAGTCCTGTTAGAATTTTATAGGTTTCTATGAGATCCCCTCTCATTCTTCTGAAATCCAGCGAATATAATCCTTACTGACTCAATCTCTCCTCATATGTCAGTCCCGCCATCCCAGGAATCAGTCTGGTAAACCTTTGCTGCACTCCCTCTATAGCAAGTACATCCTTCCTCAGATAAGGAGACCAAAACTGCACACAATATTCCAGGTATGGTCTCACCAAGGCCCTGTACAATTGCAGCAAGACATCCCTGTTCCTGTACTCAAATCCTCTGGCTATGAAGGCCAACATACCATTTGCCTTCTTTACCGCCTGCTGCACCTGCATGCTTACCGTCAGCGACTGGTGTACAAGGACACCCAGGTCTCGTTGCACAATCCCCTCTCTCAATTTATAGCCAGTCAGATAATAATCTGCCTTCCTGTTTTTGCTACCAAGATGGATAACCTCACATTTATCCACATTATACTGCATCTGCCATGCATTTGCCCACTCACTCAGCTTATCCACATCACACTGAAGCATCTCTGCATCCTCCTCACAGCTCACCCTCCCACCCAGCTTTGTGTCATCTGCAAATTTGGAGATATTACATTTAATTTCCTCATCTAAATCATTAATATATATTGTGAATAGCTGGGGTCCCAGCATCGATCCCTGCGGTACCCCCACTAGTCACTGCCTGCCATTCGGAAAAAGACCTTTTTATTCCTATTCTTTGTTTCTATCCATCTCAATACACTACCCCAATCCCATGCGCTTTAATTTTACACGCCAATCTCTTATGTGGGACTTTGTCGAAAGCCTTCTGAAAGTCCAAATAAACCACATCCACTGGCTCCCCCTCATCAACTCTACTAGTTACATCCTCGAAAAATTCCAGTAGATTTGTCAAGCATGATTTCCCTTTCGTAAATCCATGCTGACTCTGTCCAATTCTGCCAATGTTTTCCACATGCTCAGCTATTAAATCTTTTATCATGGACTCTAGAATTTTCCCCACTACCGACGTCAGGCTGACTGGTCTATAATTCCCTGTTTTCTCTCTGCCTCCCTTTTTAAATAGTGGGGTTACATTAGCTACCCTCCAATCTGTAGGAACTGTTCCAGAGTCTATAGAATCTCGGAAGATGACCACCAATGCATCCACTATTTCTGGGGCCACTTCCTTAAATACTCTGGGATGTAGATTATCAGGCCCCGGGGATTTATCGACCTTCAATCCCATCAATTTCCCCAACACTATTTCCCTACTAATACTGATTTCTTTCAGTTCCTCCCTCTCACTAAACCCTGTGTTCCCCAACATTTCTGGTATGTTATTAGTGTCCTCCCTTGTGAAGACAGAACCAAAGTATGTATTTAGTTGGTCAGCCATTTCTTTGTTCCCCATTATAAATTCCCCTGTTTCTGACTGTAAGGGACCTACATGTGTCTTCACCAATCTTTTTCTCTTCACGTACCTATAGAAACTTTTACAGTCAGTTTTTATGTTCCCTGCAAGCTTACTCTCGTACTCTATTTCCCCTTCTTAATCAATCCCTTGGTCCTCCTTTGCTGAATTCTAAACTGCTTCCAATCCTCAGGTCTGTTGTTTTTTCTGGCCAATTTGTATGCCTCATCCTTGGATCTAATACTATCTCTATTTTTCCTTGTAAGCCATGGTTTGGCCACCTTTCCTGTTTTACTTTTGCACCAGGCAGGAATAAACAATTGTTGCAGTTCACCCATGCACTCTTTGAATGTTTGCCATTGCCTATCCACCGTCATCCCTTTAAGTAATGTTTCCCAATCCATCATAGCCAACTTGCGCCTTATACCATTGTAGTTTCCTTTATTAAGATTCAGGACCCAAGTCTCAGAATCAACTACGTCACTCTCCATCTTGATGAAGAATTCTATCATATTATGGTCGCTCATCCCCAAAGGGCCTCACACAACTAGATTGCCAATTATTTCCTTCTCATTACACACTACCCAGTCTAGGGTGGCCTGTTCTCTAGTTGGTTCCTCAACGTATTGGTCCAGAAAACCATCCCGTATACACTCCAGGAATTCCTCCTCTATGGTATTGTTACTAATTTGATTTACCCAATCTATATGCAGATTAAAGTCACCCATAATTACAGATATTCCTTTATTGCATGCATCTCTAATTTCCTGTTTAATGCCATTCCCAACATCACCACTACATTTGGGGGTCTATATACAATCCCACTAACATTTCTTGCCCCTTAGTGTTTCTCAGCTCTACCCATAGAGATTCCACATCGTCGGAGCTAATATCTTTCCTCACTATTGTGTTAATTTCCTCTTTAACCAGCAATGCAACTCCACCGCCTTTTCCTTTTTGTCTGTCCTAAATACTGAATACCCCTGGATGTTCAGTTCCCATCCCTGGTCACCCTGCAGCCATGTCTCTGTAATTCCCACTATATCATACCTGTTTACATCTATTTGCGTGGTTAATTCATCCACTTTATTGCAAATGCTCCTCGCGTTAAGGCACAAAGCCTTAAGGCTTGTCTTTTTAACATTACTTGTCCCGTTCCCACTATTTTTTTTACCTGTCGTCCTAAAATGTACAATATAATGATCACTGTCTCCTAAATGTTCCCCCACCAACACTTGGGGCAGGATTTTTACCTCATCGGGTGGGTGCACGCCCAACCCTCTCGAGCGTAAAATGTTAGACGTTGATGCTGGGCGAGCACCCCGATGTCAACCTACAGTTGCACAATATTTCGGTGGGCGGGTGCGTGCAGGAATCAGAGTGTGACCACTGACAATTAAAAGGCCTATTAAGGCCATTAGAAAGATAATTAACTTAATTTTTTGCACTGCCTGCCCAACCTTACAGCTGCCAGGCAGGCAAAATGGCTGAGCAACCATTGCACTTTTTAGGAATCCTGATCCACGGGCAGGATGAGGTTTCCAACAGCAAATAAAAAGAAAATAAAAATTTTACATCTCATTTTAACATGTCCTGCTCATGTGACATGAGGGGACATGCTTTCTAACATTTTTGAAAACTGTTCATCTCCCGGGGGTGGCTCTGTGTCTCACCAGATGAGGGCAAAATTCTGCCCTTGATCTACTTGGCCCACCTCATTTCCAAGATCCAGGTCTAACAGTGCGTCTTTTCCTGTTGGATTGGACACATACTGCTGTAGAAAATTCTCCTGGACACAATCTAGGAACTTTTGTCCCTCTCCACCTTTTACACTATCAATGTCCCAGTCTACATTCGGGTAATTAAAGTCCCTCATTATAACTACTCTATAATGCCTGCATCTCTCTGTAATTTACCTTCAGATTTGCAACATAACTGAATGATATTCTGTTTATGAGGCCCGGTTCAAACAGCCATACCCCAGAGATCAGTAACCGGATGTTGTGCTGATGTTTTACAGGTACACTCACCAATTGTTGCAGCCATCACCTCGATGTATAACTGTGCCCGGTAAGTATCTCTTCCTTGTTCTCAGATCCAGACACATACAGTCCTGTTTCTCAATACAGGATGTCTCGTTTGCATTTAAAACCTTCCCATTTGTACAGTAACAGCCCGGCTCACAGCTCCAGACACAGTGCTAAAAAACAGTAACACGCAGGGAGATGCAGTGAGGGCGAGACACAGTGACAGTGACAGGGAGACACAGTCATAGTGAGAGAGAGTGACACAGTGACAGAGACAGGGAGACTCAGTAACATTGAAAAGTCTTTGTAAAGCAGAATCAATGATGGGTTTTACCTCTGCCGGTAACTGGTTTGATTCAGGTCAGTGTCCAGTCAGTGGCCATTCTCTATTTGGACCCGGGCAATGTCCAGTCAGTGACCATTCTCTGGTTCAAAGCTAGTCAGTGCCCAGTCAGTGGCTATTCTTTGTTTGAACCGGTCACTGCCCAGTCAATGGCCATTCTCTGATTGTCACCTGATATTTGTGTTGCTGAAAAAGACACCTTATTGAAATTTTGCATCTTGCGCTCGTTCAGATAATTCGCAAGAATATGGAATGTAAAAGGAACAACAATTTATACTTCATGAGAAGAGAGTGCTAATTGGTTGGCAAGTGGACTGTGATTGGTAGAGGCATTGCTATGGAGAATGCACCAGTTAATTGATAACTGACAACTTGAACAAAACTTTTCGGGAATTGACTGGTGATACTCACCG
Organism: Cetorhinus maximus; assembly: GCF_964194155.1. Taxonomy (NCBI): domain Eukaryota; kingdom Metazoa; phylum Chordata; class Chondrichthyes; order Lamniformes; family Cetorhinidae; genus Cetorhinus; species Cetorhinus maximus. The sequence continues at coordinate 406,655 of NW_027596133.1, forward strand.
AGATGTCATCACAGCTTCGGGGGCAGGAGGGTCCACAATGGTCATAGATGGACCCCTCGATTAATGAACAGTTGCTCACTGAAATAAAATGAAGCATAGGTCAGAAGAACTTGTGAAATCAGAGCTCCTTAACCCTGTGATATGACAAATTTTGTTAAAAAAGCAAATTTTCCTTTTTAAATGGACACAAGGCGGAGGGAGGTGGTGACGTAGTGGTATTGTTGCTGTAGTAATCCAGAGACCAGGGTAATGCCCTGAGGGCCCAGGTTCAAATCCCACCAGATCAATAAAAAATCTGAAATTAAAAGTCTAATGATGAGCGTGAAAACATTGCCGATTGTTGTAATAACCCATCTGGTTCACAAATGTCCTTTAGGAAAAGAAACCTGCTGGTCTGGCCTACACATGACTTCAGATCACAGCAATGTGGTTGACTCTTAAGTGCCTTCTGAACAAGGGCAACTAGGGATGGGCAACAAATGCTGGCCTAGCCAGCGACGCCCACATCCCATGAATAAATAAATTTAAAAAAGGATGTCTGCCAAAAGTCACCTGGTCTTTTGCAACTGCAATGTCAGACTCCCAGAAAGCTCCACATGGATTATCCACATATCCACACATACATGAAATCTGATTCATATTCTCCCAAGGGAAAGAGAATCTCATTGTGATCTCCCCTCTGGAGTGTGAGTAGCTCTTTCTGGTCTCCTCACACTTGGGAGAATGAGAACCATTCAGGTTAATGGATGAGGCCTTTAAAAGGTTAATTACCTTGGCTAAAAAGACGCTGGGTGAGACTATGCCCCCTAGACTAACCCAATACCGAATATGGGAGCATGATTTGACAGTTTGGGATAGCAGCCATTTTAAGCTTTGGAGCTGTATAAAGTTTGGCTGTGACCAGCCATTTTATGAACATACGAACAAGGAGCAGGAGGAGGCCACTCGGCCCCTCGAGCCTGTTCTGCCATTCAACAAGATCATGGCTGATCTGATTGTAACCTCAACTCCACATTCCTGCCTACTCCTTATAACCTTTGACTCCCTCGTTAGATAAGAATCTATCTACCTCTGCCTTAAAAGGACTCACTGACCCAGCCTCCAACACTCTTTGAGGATCAAAGTGCAGAAGAGGCCCTTCAGCCCATCGAGTCTGCACCGACACGTGAGAAACACCTGACCTACCTACCTAATCCCATTTACCAGCACTTGGCCCATAGCCTTGAATGTTATGATGTACCAAGTGCTCATCCAGGTACTTTTTAAAGGATGTGAGGCAACCCGCCTCCACCACCCTCCCAGGCAGTGCATTCCAGACCGTCACCACCCTCTGGGTAAAAAAGTTTTCCTCAATCCCCCCTAAACCTCCTGCCCCTCACCTTGAACTTGTGACTGACCCATCAACTAAGGGGAATAGCTGCTCCCTATCCACCCTGTCCATGCCCCTCATAATCTTGTACACCTTGATCAGGTCGCCCCTCAGTCTTCTCTGCTCCAACAAAAACAACCCAAGTCTATCCAACCTCTCTTCATAACTTAAATGTTTCACCCCAGGCAACATCCTGGTGAATCTCCTCTGCACCCCCTCCAGTGCAATCACATCCTTCCTATAATGTGGCGACCAGAACTGCACACAGTACTCCAGCTGTGGCCTCACCAAGGTTCTATACGGCTCCAACATGACCTCCATACATTAGTAATCTATGCCTTGAGCAAGTGCCCCAGATACCTTTTTCACCACCCCACTAACATGCCCCTTTGCCTTCAGAGATCTATGGACACACACGCCAAGGTCCCTTTGTTCCTCAGAACTTCCTAGTGTCATGTCGTTCATTGAATATTTCCTTGTCAAATTACTCCTTCCAAAGTGTATCACCTCACACTTTTCAGGGTTAAATTCCATCTGCCACTTATCTGCCCATTTGACCATCCCGTCTATATCTTCCTGTAGCCCAAGACACTCAACCTCACTGTTAACCATCCGGCCAATCTTTGTGTCATCCGCAAACTTACTAATCCTACCCCCCACATAGTCATCTATGTCATTTATATAAATGACAAATAATAGGGAACCCAGCACAGATCCCTGTGGTACGCCACTGGACACTGGCTTCCAGTCACTGAAGCATCCATCTGTCATCACCCTCTGTCTCCTACAACTAAGTCAATTTAGAATCCACCTTATCAAATTTCTATAGAACCCCCTATTACTATTGCTCTTCCTCCCTTCCTCCCCTCCTGTACAGACAGGCTGCTTGTGGTGCCAGAAGCTTGGCTCTGTCCGCACTCCCTGGAGGAACCAGCGCCCTCATCAGCCTCCAAAATGGAATACCGATTTGCGAGCGGGACACCAGGGGACTCCTGAACTACCTGCCTGTTTCTCTTGGACTGCCTGGTGGTCACCCATTCCCTTCCTTCTTCAAGTCCCTTCAGCTGCGGTGTGACCACCTCTCTAAACGTGCTATCCACGATGCTCTCAGACTCGCGGATGCTCCACAGTGTCCCCAGCCGCTGTTCCAGCTCTGAAACCCGAGCTTCCAGGAGCTGCAGCTGGACACACTTCCTGCACACATGCTGGTCCCGGGCACTGGAAATGTTCTCCGCTTCCCACATGGAGCACGAGGAGCACACCATGGCTTTGAGCTCTCCTGCCATGACTTATCCCTTTAAATTAAACCTTTTAAATCAATTACTCTAGGGCCCTTCTTTCCTGATCCTCGTTACCAGAGAATATACAAACTATAAACCACAAAAAGACTTTAAACTGTAAGCGATAAAAGTAGTAAATACTTACCCGACCTGACCCACTTCAATTAATAATCATCATCTATTCAGGCCCTAATCAGGCTTCAGGTGATTGACTGTTCACTGTCGCACAGTCAGCTGAGTCAGCTTCCTTACCAACCTTTTAACTAGACTACTCAACTTACAAAAATTAAAGAGAAATTAAAGAGAAAGGCTGACCAATTCAATTCCCACTGTGCACCAAATTGCCAATCCCCACACTCACTCTGGCTGTGTCTCACTCAGGATGAGGTCTCACCCCAGCTCATGTGCAAACACACTGATCTTTGTTTCCTACTAGCTAACCAATCCTCTATCCATGCTAACATGCTACCCCTTACACCATGAGCTCTTATTTTGTGTCGTTACCATCGATGTGGCACTTTGTCAAATGGTTTCTGGAAATCTAAATATAGCACATTGACAGGTTCCCCTTTATCCACATTGTTTGTTACTTCCTTGAGTAATTCCAATAAATTCATCAAACGTTATTTCCCTTTCACAAAACCATGTTGACTCTGCCTGATTGAGATTTTCTAAGTGCCCCACAATAACGTTCTGAATAATTGATTCCAGCATTTTCCCCATGACAGATGTTAAGCCAACTGGCCTGTAGTTTCCTGCTTTCTGTCTCACATTTGCTATTTTTCAATCTGACTGGACCTTCTCCAAAATTAGGAAATTTTGCAAAATTAAAACCAATGCATCTACTATTTCAGCAGCCACTTCTTTTAAGACTCTAGGATGAAGTCCATCAGAACTTGGGGACTTGTCAGCTTTTAGTTCTGATAATTTTCTCAGTCCCCTTTCCCTGGTGATTGTAATTGTTTCAAGTTCCTCCCTTCCTTTCACCTCCTGATTCACAATTATTCCTGGGATGTTATTTGTATCCTTTACAGAGAAGATAGATGAGAAATATCGGTTCACTTCATCCGCCATTTCCTTATTTTCCATTAATTCCCCATTCTCACTCTCCGGAGGACCAACACTCACTTTACTTACTCTTTTCCTTTTTAAATATCTGTAGAAACTTTTACCATCTGCCTCTATATTTCTAGCTAGATTTCTCTCTCATACTCTATTTTCTCCCTCCTTATTAATCCTTTATTCATTCTTTGCTGTTCTTTATATTCTGTCCAATCTTCTGACCTGCCACTTATCTTTGTGAAATTATACACTTTTTCTTTCAATTTGATGCTATCTTGAACTTCCTTAGTTAGCCACGGATGGTGTATCCTTCCCTTTGAGCCCTTCTCAAATGTATCTTTTCTGAGTATTCTGAAATATCTCCTTAAATGTCAGCCACTATATCTCTACTGACCTATCCTTAACCTAATTTCCAGTTCACTTTAGCAAGTTCTGCCTTGATGCCCTTATTTAAGTTTAAGGCACCAGTCTTAGATTCATCCTTCTCTCCCTCAATCTAAATGTGAAATTCAATCATATTATGATCATTGCTACCCACAGACATCTTCACTATGAGGTCATTAATTAATTCTGTCTCATTGCACATTACCAGTTCTAGTATAGCCTGCTCTCCGGTTGGTGCTAGAATGTGCTGCTTGATGAAGTTGTCCCCGAAGAACTCTATGACTCATCATCTAGGCTACATTTGTGAATCTATATGTAGATTAAAATCACCCATGATTATCGCTGTACCTTTTTCACAAGCCCTATTTATTTCTTCCTGTATACCCTGTCATGTACTTGCTGTTGGGGGGCCTATAAACTACTCCCCACAAGTGACTTCTTACTTTTACTATTTCTCATCTCCAGAGTTCATCTCTCTGTTCATCTCTCTCTATTGTACCAATGTCATCCTTAATTAACAAGAGTTACCCCTCTACCTTTTGCTAGTTTCCTGTAGAACCATAGAACCATAGAAAAGTTACAGCACAGAAGGAGGCTATTCGGCCCATCTTGTCCATGCCATGTACTTCCTAAATGCCATGGACCCTTGAATATTCAGGCCCCAGTCTTTGTCATCCTGCAGCCATGTCTCTGTAATGGCTATCAGATCATACTTATTTATTTCTAGTTGAACTGTCAAACAATGTTTTCCTACAAATGCTATGTGCATTCCGATACAGAGCCTTTAGTTCTGTCTTTTTATTATTTTTGTAACCTCTAGCATTATCTGCTGGTGCACTCTGAGGTTAGTACACTCTGTCCCTTCCTCTTCCGCTCTGATCATCACATCCTTTATTCCTATCTTGCTCTCTTGCCTTGTCTTCTCTATTTAATTTATCACATCTGCCCAGATTTGATCCCTCCCCCCCACTATTTTGTTTAAAGCCCTCCCTACTGTCGTCAATATACGACTTGACAGAACACTGGTCCCAGCACGGTTCAGGTGTAGACCGTCCCAATGTTACAGCTCCCACTTTCCCCAGTGCCTGTGCTCCATGAATCAAAACCCATTGCTCCCACACAAATCCTTGAGCCACACATTTAACTCTCTAATCTTATTTACCTGATTCCAATTTGCTTGTGGCTCAGGGAATAATCCAGAGATTAACACATTTGAGGTTCTGCTTTTTAATTTAGCCCCCTAGCTGCTCATACTCCCTCAGCAGAACCTCTTTCCTAGTTCTGCTATGTCATTGGTACCTACATGGACCAGGACAACTGGATCCTCCACCACCCCTGCGCCCCCCTCCCCAACCCACTGTAAGTTCCTCTCCAGCACACAGTCATCTGAACTCTTGCTCTTTTCTGCAGAGAACAGTGTTAATCCCCCTCACTATACTGTCCCATACCACCACTACATTCCTAATAACTCCTTCCACTTGAATGGCTTCCTATACCACGGTGCCATGGTCAGTTTGTTCATCCACCCTGCAGCCCCCACTCTCATCCAAACAAACTGAGAGAGCTTCAATCCTACTGGGCAACTGCAAGGGCTGAGGCTCCTGCACTCCTGCCCTCTGGGTCTCCTTTCCTGCCTCACTCACAGTCACACCCTCCTGTCCCTGGCCACTGACCAAATCAGAAGACCCCATCCTAAGATGTATGACCTCCTCCTGTAACAGACCATCCAGGTAACCTCCCCCTCCCTGATGTGTCGCAGTGTCTGCAGCTCGGCCTCCAGCTCAGTGACTCTGAGCCGAAGCTCCACAAGTCATAGTCACTCACTGCAGGCTTGTTTGACCTGGATCATATAGGTATCCAGGGAAGCCCACATTCTTTAATCGGAACACATGACCTGCCCTTCCATCCTTAACGTGTTTTAATTAGCTAATTATTTACTTATTTATTTTCCCTTTTTTTTAATACATTTTATTTAGTGCCTCTCCTGGCCACCACTTACTGTTTTAACTTAAACCTTAGTGATAGAGTAGATCTTTACCATTCAAAATAAATATTTAAAACTGTTGTTTTTTCTAATTTCCAGCTGTTTATATATTCTCCCTTAGAGCAGTTACTCAGCAGCCAATCAGTTTACAGCTTTCCTGTGAAGTCACGATTTGATATTTTTCCTTCTCCAGCGTCTGCTCCCCACCCCGCACACCCCCAAGGCTCAGCCTGCATTTACACCCCCTCAATCTCTGTCCTGTTCCTTACAGGTCTGCTTTCTGCCTGAGCCTCCCATCCTCTGCATTTCAATCTGCTCATGGCTTTGCAGATTGGAGGTAGCACATTTCCTCCCCCCTGACTTTTTCTCCAATGGGCAGAACTACCAGCTCCACAAAAGATTTCAGCTTTTGTACATTTATGTAGATGCATTATAATCCTGTCTTTGCATTCCTTCTACTCCCTCTTAGTCTGCTTCCATCGAATGCGGGATCTTCCTTCTCCAGTATCATACATAATTCTCACTCTGCTATGTACCTTATTTGTATTTTCTACTTGGAGTGTTATGGTCCCCTTGGAGAACAATAACTTTGAAAAGGAAAGGAATCCTCACAAAGCCAATGGCAAGAAAACCGCTGGGCATCATTTCACTTTTTAAAGCTTTTACTGTAACAAACCAACTGAAAACAACTTAACTCAAACATTAATTAACAGGTGAAGGATATTTCAAACAAGGAGGTAAATTTCACTTTAAATAATTGATACAACAGAGAGCGAGACCTCACATAGTAACAAGCACTCGCATTACTTCCCACAGAAATGTGGGACCACGTGCAATCTCAGTTTTTCCAACTCAGCCTTCGCTATGTAGGTTCTCTTGCTTCTCACTCAATTGTCTCAGCCTTTGATTGGAATACACCAGCACATGTATTACATCTCAAGTCTCTGGACCTGGTTACCATTGACAAGGCACACGTCTCGGAACCCTCTCTCACCTTAGGTCACAACAGTGCTGCCGGCACAGAATCCCCAGAGACACCATTCCTTTTTTAATTTTGTTCACAGGATGTGGGCATCACTGACTGGGCCAGCATTTATTACCCATCCCAAATTGCCCTTGAGAAGGTGGTGGGGAGCTGCCTTCTTGAACCGCTGCAGTCCATGTGGTGTAGGTACACCCACATTGCTGTTAGGAAGGGAGTTCCAAGATTTTGACCCAGTGACAGTGAAGGAACGGTGATATATTTCCAAGTCAGGATGGTGAGTGACTTGGAGGGGAACTTCCAGGTGGTGGTGTTCCCATGTATCTGCTGCCCTTGCCCTTCTAAATGGTAGTGGTCGTGGGTTTGGAAGGTGTTGTCTAAGGAGCCTTGGTGAGTTCCTGCAGTGCATCTTGTAGATGGTACACACACTGCTGCTACTGTGCGTCGGTGGTGGAGGGAGTGAATGTTTGTGGATGTGGTGCCAATCAAGTGGGCTGCTTTGTCCTGGACGGTGTAGAGCTTCTTGAGTGTTGTTGGAGCTGCCCTCATCCAGGCAAGTGGGGGATATTACATACTCTCCTTAGAGGAGTGAGAAGCTGAGAAAGAAAGAGAGGAGCGAGAATCTCAGAAAAGAAGGGAGGAAAGAGATACTGAGAAAAAAAGGAAGGAGCGAGAAGCCCAGTAAGGAAGGGAGGAGTGAAAAGCTGACAAAGGAATGAGAAGTCAGAAGCTGAGAAAAGAAGGGTGGAGCAAAAAGCTGAGAAACAAAGAGATGAGGAAGAAGCTGAGAAAGAAAGAGAGGAGCGAGAAGCTGAGAAAGGAAGAGAGGAGCGAGAAGCTGAGAAAGGAAGAGACGAGCGAGAATCTGAGAAAGGAAGAGAGGAATGAGAAGCTCAGAATTAAAGAGAGGAGCGAGAAGCTCAAAAAAAAAGAGGAGCGAGAAGCTGAGAAAGGAAGAGAGGAGTGAGATACTGAGAAAAAAAGGAAGGAGCGAGGAGCCTAATAAGGAAGGGAGGAGTGAAAAGTTGACAAAGTGATGGAGGAGTCAGAAGCTGGGAAATCAACTGTGGAACAAAAAGCTGAGAAACAAAGAGATGAGCGAGAAGCTGAGAAAGGAAGGGGGAGCGAGAAAGTGGGAAAAGAAGAGAGGAGTGAAAAGCTGGGAAAGAAAGAGAGGAGCGAGATGCTGAGAATAAAAGGAAGGAGCGAGAGGCCCAGTAAGGAAGGGAGGAGTGAAAAGCTGAGAAAGTTCCGCTTCTCTAGTGATTTCAATTTCACCAATTTCCCCTCTTCCTTCCACCTCCTGATTTACTGTCATTACCGGGATGTTTTTTGTACCCTCTATAGTGAAGTCAGAAGCCAAATGAACCAGCACTGCCCCCACAAGGTCCTGCAATCCATTGGCAGGATAGACGCACCAATGTCATTGTTCTCACTCAGGCCAACACCGCCGGGCATAGGAGCATTGACCACGCTCAGTCAGCTCTGTTGGTCAGGCCGCGTGTCTGACATGAGGCTTAAGTGGGTGATTAGTTGTCGGTGGGCATGCTGCCAACTCACACATACACCCGCCGATCGTAATATCGCATCAGTGGACAATGACGTCAGGACACGCGCCGAAAACTAATAAACAAATTCTGGCCATGAAGTGTTCTCGCCTTTCCCTGTGCCTCCAAACGCATCCCTGCCTCCTGGTACCAAATAGGACCCTCTCCACCTCCGAGTAGCCAATCTTTTTAAATCTCTGCTCTGATTCTCAGCGACCGCTCTTTCTCTCATTGACTCCCTGATGCAGCATCTTCCTTGAGCAACAGCCCCCGTGCGCCCACTGCTCATGTCACACCGAGAGCACACCTTACCTGGACAGTGCCCCATGTGGCACCATTCTGTTCCAGTACTCAAGCCTTCACAGAAATCTCCATCTCCCTGTGGAGGGGGGCTGTCACAGAGTCGGCGACGGGTCCGCACGCCCTCCCCACAGCTCCTTGAGCAGTCTGTCCATGGGGCCCAATCTCCCCAGTGACCGTTCCCTGCAACAAAAGGTTCGGTAAGAATGGGCTGCAATTCATTCGAAGATGATCCATCCTGATTAGAATGAAAAACCAACAAAGTTTAGGACAGAGAGTGATTTAACCGAAGGACAGGTCAGGTGGAGAGACAGACTGAGGCTAACTTTATACCAGCTACAGCAGAGTTGATAGCTCACTCACCTCCAAGACAGGAGGATGTGAATTCAAGTCCATCAGCAAGACAACACCAGAGCTGACATTCAGTGCAATACTGAGGGAATCCTACACTGTCAGAGGGTCAGTACTGAGGGAAATATGCACTGTCAGGTGGTCAGTATTAGGCAGTGCTGCACTGTCGAAGGGTCAATACCGAGGGAGTGCTGCGCTGTCAAAGGGTCAGTACCGAGGGAGTGCTGCACTGTCAAAGGGCCAGTATCGAGGGAGTGCTGCACTGTCAGAGGGTCAGTACCGAGGATGTGCTGCACTGTTGAAGGGTCAATACCAAGGGAGTGCTGCACTGTCAGAGGGTCAGTACCGAGGGTGTGCTGCACTGTTGAAGGGTCAGTACCGAGGGAGTGCTGCACTGTCAGAGGGTCAGTACCAAGGGAGTGCTGCACTGTCAGAGGGTCAGTACTGAGGGACATATGCAATATTGGGGTGTCAGTATTAGGGAATGCTGCTTTGTTGGAGGTTAGTAATGAGGCAGTTTTGTTTTATTCATTCACGGGATGTGGGCTTCGCTGGCTGGACCCACATTCATTCCCCATCCCTAATTGCCCTTGAGAAGGTGGTGGTGAGCTGCCTTCTTGAACCACTGCAGTCCATGTGGTGTAGGTACACCGATAGTGATGTTAGGGAGGGAGTTCCCAGATTTTGACCCAGTGACAGTGAAGGAACAGCCGATATATTTCCAAGTCAGGATGGTGAGTGACTTGGAGATGAACTTCCAGGTGGTGGTGTTCCCATCTATCTGCTGCCCTTGTCCTTCTAGATGGTAGTGGTCATGGGTTTGGAAGGTGCTGTCGAAGGAACCTTGGTGAATTCCTGCAGTGCATCTTGTAGAGGGTACACACTGCTGCCACTGCGCATCGGTGGTGGAGGGAGTGAATGTTTGTGGATGTGGTGCCAATCAAGTGGGCCAGCGCTGAGGGAGTGCCACACTGTTAGAGGGTCAGCGCTGAGGGAGTGCCACACTGTTAGAGGGTCAGCGCTGAGGGAGTGCCACACTGTTAGATGGTCAGCGCTAAGGGAGTGCCACACTGTTAGAGGGTCAGTACTGAGGGAGTGCCACACTGTTAGAGGGTCAGCGCTGAGGGAGTGCCACACTGTTGGAGGGTCAGCGCTGAGGGAGTGCCACACTGTTAGAGGGTCAGCGCTGAGGGAGTGCCACACTGTTAGAGGGTCAGTGCTGAGGGAGTGCCATACTGTTAGAGGGTCAGCGCTGAGGGAGTGCCACACTGTTAGAGGGTCAGCGCTGAGGGAGTGCCACACTGTTAGAGGGTCAGTGCTGAGGGAGTGCCACACTGTTAGAGGGTCAGCGCTGAGGGAGTGCCACACTGTTAGAGGGTCGGCGCTGAGGGAGTGCCACACTGTTAGAGGGTCAGCGCTGAGGGAGTGCCACACTGTTAGAGGGTCAGCGCTGAGGGAGTGCCACACTGTTAGAGGGTCAGCGCTGAGGGAGTGCCACACTGTTGGGGTGGTACTAAGCAGATACTGCATTGAGATGAGACATTAAGCAGAGGTCCCAACTGCCCCTCAAATTGGAAGTAAGTTACCCCTTGGCTCAATTTTGGAGAAGAGTTTGAGACTCTCTTTAATACCCTTTAAAACCCTTTAATATCCCACCCAGTCTAATCCCACTCTCCCCTCACTCCCTGCAGCCTTTAATATCCCACCCTGCCTAATCCCACTCTCCCCTCACTCCCCACACCCTTTACCATCCCACCCAGTCTAATCCCACTCTTCCCCTCACTCCCCGCACCCTTTAATATCCCACCCAGTCTAATCCCACTCTCTCCCTCACTCCCTGCACCCACTATTATCCCACCCAGTCTAATCCCACTCTCCCCCTCACTCCCCACATTTTAATATCCCACCCAGTCTAATCCCACTCTCCCCCTCACTCCCCACACCCTTTAATATCCCACCCAGTCTAATCCCACTCTCCCCTTCACTCCCCGCACCCTTTAATATCCCACCCAGTCTAATCCCACCCTCCCCATCACTCCCCGCACCCTTTAATATCCCACCCAGGCTAATCCCACTCTCCCCTCACTCCCGTTCCCTGTATTAATTCCCTGTGTTTTTTTGCTCGAATTTACAGATGTGGTCTCCACATTGGAAGCACCATCTGTTTGCGGCTATGTGTCTGCACTCGGTAAGTCTAGATCAATCTTGCACACTCAATAATCGAACAGATTACTTATCACTGACATCACAATTCCTCAGCTCGTGTGAAATTGCTGGGAATTTCCCCAAATCCTGGCAAAATCGAACCATCGGCTTCACCTTGGAAGAATCAATCACTCTGGGGGTCAGTGGCAGTGTGGGTTTCCCTGGTCAATGTGGGGGCCAGGGGAAGGCGGGGTGGGGAGAAGGATTGAGGGGCATGTGGCAGTGTGGGTTTCCTGGGCAATGTGGGAGGGGAGGTTTCCCTGGGCAATGTGGGAGGGGAGGTTTCCCTGGACAATGTGGGGGGTAGGTTTCCCTGGGCAATGTGGGAGGGGAGGTTTCCCTGGACAATGTGGGGGGGAAGTTTCCCTGGGCAATGTGGGAGGGGAGGTTTCCCTGGGCAATGTGGGAGGGGAGGTTATCGGGAGTTGGCAGGAATGTGAGGTTACAATCAGATCAGCCATGGTTGAATGGTTGAGCAGGCTCGAGGAGCCAAGTGGCCTCTTCCTGCTCCTAATCTGTACGGGGTGACTAGCCCCCTGTCCGATCTCCCCAAAATTGAAAGACTCTTCAAGGCCCTGGAGACAAAATGGTGCCTTTTCCAGGTTTTCTATACCCAGTGCTACCCCACCAGTACCTGCCCCAGAGCCCCCTGCTCCAACCCCTATCCTTCCCCACAACTTCCTCCTCCATGGCTCCCCATAACCCCTCCGCAGCCCCAGTCCATTTGCCCCTCCAACCCCACCCTCCCCCGGCCCCCCAGGTTTACTCACTTGGACATTGCTGGATATTACAAGGTGTAACCTCTTCCTCTGGACCGATGCAGGGTAGACCATTGCCAGAGGCGGGGGGATTAGTACAGAACCGGAATCGATGTTGGTTCCCCCCTCCACATGAAGTGGAACAGTCACTCCATGGAGTCCAATCCGACCAATCACCATTCACTGCAAAAGAACAACACTGGTCAATCTCTATGGCAACGTACCTGGGACATCAGGGTCAGAGTTAGGGGTTCAGTGGGTATCGAAGATGAAGGTTCGGGGCTCAGTGGGTCTTCAGGAACCCGAGGTAAATAGGATCCTAGGAAATAAGAGTAGGCCATTCAGCCCCTCAAGCCTATTTTGTCATTCAGTTATATCATGGCTGATCTCCTACCTCCATGCCATTTTCCCACACTATTCCATACCCCTTGATGTCTGTATTTTCTATCGATCTCTGTCTTGAACATACTCAATGATTGAGCTTCCACAGCCTCTGGGGTAGAGAATTCCAAAGATTCGCCACCCCCTGAGTGAAGAAATTCCTCCTCATCTCAGTCCTGAATGGCCTGCCCCTCACCCTGAGACTGTGTACCCTGGTTCTAGACCCTCCCACCCCAGCCAAGGGAAACATTCTCCCTGCACCTTGTCACGCGCTGTAAGTATTTTGTATTTTTCAATGAGTTCATCCCTCATTCTTCGAACCTCTAGTGAATACAGGCCCAGTTTTCTCAATCTCCCTCATAGAACAATCCCTCCATCCCAGGAATCAGTCTGGTGAACCTCTGTTGCACTCCCTCTATGGCAAGTATATCCTTCCTTAGATAAGGAGACCAAAAACTGTACACAATATTCCAGGTGAGGTCTCACCAAGGCTTTATTTAATTGCAGCAAGACATCTTTACTTCTGAACTCAAATCCTCTCACGATGAAGGCCAACATACATTCACCTTCCTGATTACTTGCTGCACCTGCATGTTAGTTTTCAGTGACTCATGAACAAGGTCACCCAGGTCCCTTTCGCAGCAACATTTCCCAATCTCTCACCATTTAAGAAATACTCTGTATTTCTGTTTTTCCTATCAAAGTGGAGAACTTCACATTTGTCTACATTATATTCCATCTGCCATGTTTTTGTCTACTCACTGAGTCTGTCCAAATATCCTTGAAGCCTCTTTGCATCCTCCTCACAACTCACATTCCCACCATGTTTTGTGTCATCAGCAAACTTGGAAATATTACATTTAGTCCCCACATCCAAATCATTGATATATATTGTGAACAGCTGGGGCCCGAGTAAGAGTCCTTGCAGTGCCCTACTAGTCACCGCCTGCCATCCTGAGAATGACAATAGTGAACTGACCTTGGTATCATGCTACAGGAAGCCATTCCAGTGAGGGGAGTTAATAGGATGTAGTGGTAGTTCAGGACAGTACAGTCAGGGGGATAGACACAGTTTCATGCAGCTGAGAGCAGGAGTCCAGGCGGCTATGTTGCCTGCCCAGTGTCAGGGTCCGGGACATCTACTTGGGGCTGGAAAGGAACTTGCAGTGGGAGGGGGAGGGTCCAGTGGTCATGGTCCATGTAGGTACCAACGACATTGGTAGAACTAGGAAAAAGGTTCTGCTGAAGGAATATGAGCAGCTAGGGGCCAAATTAAGAAGCAGAACATCAAAGGTACTGATCTCTGGATTAGCAAACATGAGCAAATTGGCGTCAGGTAAAAAAAGATTAGAGAGTTAAATGCATAACTCAAAGACTGGTGTGGGAGAAATGGGTTTTGATTCATGGGGTGCTGGCACCAATACTGGGGAAAGTGGGAGCTGTATCACTGGGACCTGAACTGCGCTGGGACCAGTGTTCTGGTAAGTTGAATAACTAGGGTGGTAGAGAGGGTTTTAAACTAAATAATGGGGGTGAAGGATCAAGTTTGGGGAGATGTGACGATTTAAATAGAGAAGACAAGGCAAAGGAGCAAGGTGGGAATAAAGGAAATGATGATCAGAGCGGGAGAGGAAGGGACAGAGTGTACTAACCTCAGAGTGCACCAGCAGATAACGCTAGAGGTTACAAAAATAGTAAAAAGACAGAACTAAAGGCTCTGTATCGGAATGCACATAGCATTTGTAACAAAGCAGGTGAATTGCTCAAATAGAAATAATAATGTATGATCTGATAGACATTACAGAGACATGGCTGCAGGATGACAAAGACTGGGGCCTGAATATTCAAGGATACATGACATTAAGGAAGGACAGGAAGCTAGGAAAAGGTGGAGGGGTAGCCCTGTTAATTAAGGATGACATTGGTACAATAGAGAGAGATGAACTTAGTTCTGGAGATCAAGATGTAGAATCAGTTTGGGTAGAGATTAAAATAGTAAAGGTAAAAAGTCACTTGTGGGAGTGGTTTACAGGCTCCCTCACAGTAATCACACTGCAGGACAGGGTACACAGGAAGAAATAATGGGGCTTGTGAGAAAGATACAGGACAATCATGCGTGGTCTGCGTATAACTTTGAGTTTATTAACTCAGCAACTCACATGGTTGAGTTCAGCTTTAATGACACCATGTATGCCCAAATAGATGGTGTTGCCATGGGACACCCTCTTGGCCCAGTTCACACAACCATCTTTATTGGGTTCCATGAGAAATGCATTCTTGACGGAATGACACCCAACCTCCTACCCCTTGCATATTTCCAATGTGTAGATCATACGTTTCTTATACTTGAATCCACAGCTGCATGTACAAATTTCCCAACACACCTGAATGGGCTCCATCCTGTGCTCAAATTCACCTTTGAAATGGAACAGTCAAATGAGCTCCCCTTCCTGAATGTACTAGTGGAGAAATCTGTCAGGGGTTCCCTACCTCTGTCTACCACAAGCCTCACCTTGCCAGCTCGATGCTGAAATAGGGCACATCAAAGACATCCTGCAGGATAAAGTCTACCCTGATCAGATCATTTCACAATGTATATCTCACAAACTCATAAACAGGCCTACGGCCGTCACTGGCCCTTAAAAGTGCCCAGTCTATCTCAGATTACCTTAGAAGGGTAAGGTATCTCAAACATTTGAGCAACAGGCGAAGCTACCTGTTTCACACTGCTACTATGCAGTAGCAACACGAGTGGTATTCACCACTAACAGGAAGCTGCTGTCAGGCCAAAAAAGATGTTCTGCCTATCACACAAATGAGTGATGTGGTACATAAATGCTGGGTATGTAGACCATACATCCCAAAGACTGGCAGATTGTATCAAACAGCATGTCCCTTCCACTATTCGCAATGGGCAGGGTACAGACCATGCCCAACCTGCCTGTGCTTGCAAAACTCAAAACGCAGTGTCCAACATTAGATGTGATTCCGCGATTGGACAACATTTGCTAAATAATCCTCAATGTGCTAAGAATCACACTGACAACCAAGCTAAGATTATCAGTCAGGTTCGCGATTGTGGCACATTCACGCATGCTCAAAGCTACATATATTCACACACAGGGTCCTGTTTTTTGCAGACAGAAAGAATATGTACACATGTTGCACCTATTTCAGCTAAACAAAATAGGTGACAGCCATTCACTGGTTCATTCCCCAGGGCAATGCTTTAGCCAATCAGAGTCAACCTGCCTGGTTTAAACTTAAACAAAGCTTGGCAGTTAACTGTCAGTCATCAATTAGCTGGTGTATTCTCCATGGCAATGCCTCTACCAATCGCCAACCAATCAACACTCTCTTCTCATGAAGTATAAATTATTTTCTTTACATTTGTCATTCCTGTGAATTGTCCTGATGAGTGCAAGACAAAAAGCTTTGACAACAGGTGTCTTTTTTCAGCAAAACTCAAATTCTGTACGACCAAAATACTATTAATCTACATATAGATTGCCAATCTGATTTGTCCAAAGGCAGCCTGGATGATGAGTGCTTTTGGGACAGTTTCTTAGAGCAGCACATTTTAGTTCCAAACAGGGAGCAGGCTTTACTGGTAATGTGCAATGAGACAGGGTTAATCAATGACTTCATAGTGAAAATGCCCCTAGGTAGCAGTAATCACAATATGATTGAATTTCACATTCAGTTTCAGGGAGAGAGGAGTGGATCTAAGACCAGTGTTTTAAACATAATTACGGGCAATTATGATGGCATGAAGGCAGAGCTGGCTAAAGTGAACTGGGAAATTAGGTTAAGGGATAGCTCAGTAGAGATACAGTGGTGGACATTTAAAGAGATGTTTCAGAATACTCAGAAAAGTTACATTCCATTGAGAAAGAAAGACTCTAAGGGAAGGACACACCATCTGGAACTAACTAAAGAAGATAAAGAGAGTTTCAAATTAATGGCAGTCAGCCAGACAGCATAGCAGACCAGGCTATGGCTCTGACTGTGGCTGCAAATCCCTGTTGCTACATGCCTGAGAGTGTGGGTGAGGTTAAACAAATCCCCAAGTGTTACAAGGATTATGTATCTGAAGGAAGGGTGGCCACATTAGCCCAGGGTGAGTGAGTGAGTAAGCCGGTCGTGATACTGAGGGATACAGGGACCAGCCAAACTCTACTGCTGGGAATAGGCATGACCTTCCCACCAGAGAGTGCAGTAAATGCCAAGGTGTTGGTAACAGGGATTGAAGGAGGGTACATGCCCATACCTTTATACCAGGTGCATGTGGAGTGCAACCTTGTGTTAGGACCAGTGACTGTGAGAGTTGTTCCCAGTTTGCCTACGGATGGGGTTGACCTACTCCTCGGCAATGACCTGATGGGATTAAAGGTAATAGCATCCCCAGTGGTCTCAGAGAAGCCAACTGGGGTCAGGGAGACAGAACAGCTGCAGGAGAAAGTGCCAGTCAACTTCCCTGACTGTGTGGTAACTCGGTCGATGGAGGCTTCAGTAAAAGCTGAAGTGGCTCTGCAGACAGAAGACCCTCTGGTCTGCTTATCTGAAACCTTTTTTGGGATTCTAGAAGATCCTAAGGAGGTAATAAATAGATCTTCCTTGGTAGCGGCCCAGCGAGCTGACCCACTGTTAAAAACACTAGCTCAGACCGCCCCCACTGACACTGAGGCAGAAGCAGTCCCTGACGCTAGTATATTAAAGATGAGGTGCTGATGTGGAAATGGAGACCCCCCTCTCAGACCTGCAAATGGGGAGTGGACAGTATTCACCAGGTAGTGGTGCCACTGAGGTACCGTGAGGAAATATTGCAGCCAGCTCACAGAATTCCGATGGCTGGGAATGTCGATAAACATAAAAGCCAAGCCCGCATCAGCCAGCATTTTTACTGGCCACACCTCCACAGGGAGGCAGCTGAACCTGCCACACCTGCCAGGTTGTGGGTAAACCCCAGCCGCAATAGTACCTAGGATTCCACTGCTGGTCTTTGGGGAACCATTCAGCAAGGTGTTAGTGGACTGTGTGGGGCTCCTGCCCAGGGTGACCAGGTATCCTTCCCATCAAGGACATGGCTACCTGCATTCCAGAGGCTCTTCCCCTGAGAACAATATCTGCTAAAACAATGGTGAGGGAATTGACCCAATTCTTTACCAGGTATGTGCTGCCCACCGAGATCCAGTCGGATCAGGGCTCAAAGGTCATGTCCAAAATATTCCAGGAAGTCATGGGTAACCTGGATGTGACCCAGCTGAAGTACTCAGTGTATCACCCGCAGTCCCAGGGGGTGCTAGAGCGGTACCACCAGACCCTAAAAACAATGGTCAGGGCACACTGCCACGAGTACCCGCATGACTGGGATAAAGGACCAGGTTTTCTTCTGTTCGCTACCAGGGACCCACCCAATGAGTCCACTGGCTTTACTCAGTTTGAATTAGTTTACGGGCACTAAGTGCGAGAGCCTCTAAAACTAATCAAGGAGAGGTCTTTAGAACAGAAGAAGGAAGTCTCCATGTTAGACTACGTAGCAATGTTCTGGGGGCAGCTCAGGAGAGCCTGAGAACACGTAAAAATCTCCCAGACAGGGAGGAACAGACAAGTGAACATTCCCGGGCTTGAACCTTTCAGTCAGGAGACTGTATGTTAGTGCTCTACCAATACCAGGTGAACCCTTAAAAGCCCAGTTCAGTGGCCTGGACAGAGTAGCAAAGAAGCTCAGGGAAGTAAACTATCTAATTGAGACCCCAGATCGGAGGAAAAAGTAAAGGCTGTGTCATGTCAACGTGAAAGAGCGATATCACAGCCAAGAGGAAGACAAGCAGGTAACGGTCTGTCCCATTGCCACCCACCTACAGGAAGAGGGTACTAGTGGGGGTGAATTGGAGGGAGACGTGGGTGATGCCCACAGTGAACCCCCCACTTGCCTGGATGAGTGCAGCTCCCACAACACCCGAGAAGCTTGACACCATCCAGGACAAAGCAGCCCGCTTGATTTGCACCACATCCACAGACATTCACTCCCTCCACCATCGACTCTCATTAGCAGTAGTGTGTACCATCTACAAGAGGCACTGCAGGAATTCACCATGGCTCCTTAGACAGCACCTTCCAAACCCATGACCACTATCATCTAGAAGGACAAGGGCAGCAGATAGATGGGAACACCACCAACTGGAAGTTCCCCTCCAAATCACTCACCATCCTGACTTGGAAATATATCACCGTTCCTTCACTGTCGCTGGGTCAAAATCCTGGAACTCCCTCCCTAACAGCACTGTGGGTGTACCTACAACACATGGACTGCAGCGGTTCAAGAAGGCAGCTCACCACCACCTTCTCAAGGGCAACTAGGGATGGGCAATAAATGCTGGCCCAGCCAGCGAAGCCCACATCCCGTGAATGAATGAAAACTACCCGGTTAAGCAACACTGAGATACTAGCGAACTTAGACACCTTATTCACCCACCTAAGTGTTGATCAGTGAGCAGACTTGACGAGGTTGCTCACTGCATTTAAAGGCTTATGCAGAGACAAGCCAGGCTGCACCACACTAGCGCGACATGATGTGGGTGTGGGAGGGGCCCCTCCCATAAGACAAGATCTCTATCGTCTAGGCCCAGAGAAGCAGGCCCTGGTCTGGGAGGAGATTAACTACATGCTGGAGCACTAACTCATAGAGCCTAACAGTAGCTGGAGCTCTCCAGTTGTGCTCATGCCCAGTCTGGATGCTCCACAAGTTAATGCAGCAGCTCGAACAAGCTCCTACCCAATACCCTGGCTGGAAGATGGCATAGGTAGGGTCGGTAAAGCCTACATTGCAAAGATGGAGGGATACTGGCAGGTTCCCTTGAGTGACCGCGCGAAGAAAATCAAAGTCTTTGTAACTCTGGATAGCAACTCAAGACTGGGCATCCATGAGGTGCTGTGGGCTATCAGCAGCAGAATTGTACTCAAACACAATCTGTAACCTCATGGCCCGGCATATCCTCCACTCTACCATTACCATCAAGCCAGGGGATCAACCCTGGTTCAATGAAGAGTGCAGGAGGGCATGCCAGGAGCAGCACCAGGCATACCTAAAAATGAGGTGTCAACCTGGTGAAGATATAACACAGGACTACTTGTGTGCCAAACAGCATAAGAAGCAAGTAATAGACAGAGCTAAGCGATCCCACAACCAACGGATCAGATCTAAGCTCTGCAGTCCTGCCACATCCAGTCATGAATGGTGATGGACAATTAAACAACTCACTGGAGGAGGGGACTCCACAAATATCCCCATCCTCAACGATGATGGAGCCCAGCACATCAGTGTAAAAGATAAGGCTGAAGTATTTGCTACAATCTTCAGTCAGAAGTGCCAAGTGGATGATCCATCTCGGCCTACTCCGGAGGTCCCCAGCATCACAGATGCCAGTCTTCAGCCAATTCGATTCAGTCCACATGATATCAAGAAATGACTGAAGGCACTGGATACTGCAAAGGCTATGGGCCCTGACAATATTCCGGCAATAGTACTGAAGGCTTGTGTTGCAGAACTTGCCGCGCCCCTAGCCAACCCGGTCAATTACCACTCCATCAGTCTACTCTCGATCATCAATAAAGTAATGGAAGGGGTCATCAACAATGCTTTCAAGGGGCACTTGCTTAGCAATAACCTGCTCACTGATGCCCAGTTTGGGTTCCACCAGGGTCACTCAGCTCCTGACCTCATTACAGCCTTGGCTCAAACATGGACAAAAGAGCTGAACTCCCGAGGTGAGGTAAGAGTTTCTGCCCTAGACATCAAGACAGCATTTGACGGAGTGTGGCATCAAGCAGCCCGAGCAAAACTGGAGTCAATGGGAATCAGGGGGAAATCTCTCCATTGGTTAAAGTCGTACCTAGCACAAAGGAAGATGGTTGTGGTTGTTGCAGGTCAGTCATCTCAGTTCCAGGACATCACTGCAGGAGTTCCTCAGGGTAGTGACCTAAGCCCAACCATCTTCAGCTGCTTCATCAATGACCTTCCTCTCATGATAAGGTCAGAAGTGGGGATGTTCGCTGATGATTGCACAATGTCCAGCAACATTCGTGACTCCTCAGATACTGAAGCAGTCCATGTCCAAATGATGCAAGACCTGGACAATATCCAGGCTTGGGCTGACAAATGGCAAGTAACATTTGCGTCTCACAGGTGTCAGGCAATGACCATTTCCAACAAGAGAGAATCCAACCATCACCGCTTGATGTTAAATGGCCTTACCATCACTGAATCCCCCACTATCAACATCCTGGGGGTTACTATTGACCAGAAACTGAACTGGACTAGCTATACAAATACTGTGGCTACAAGAGCAGGTCAGAGGCTAGGAATAGTGCGACAAGTAACTCATCTCCTGACTCCCCAAAGCCTGTCCACCATCTACAAGGCACAAATCAGGAGTGTGATGGAATACTCTCCACTTACCTGGACGAGTGCAGCTCCCACAACACTCATGAAGCTTGACACCGTCCAGGACAAAGCAGCCGCTTAATTGGCACCATATCCACAAACATTCACTCCCCCCACCACCGACGCACAGTAGCAGCAGTGTGTACCATCTACAAGGTACACTGCAGGAATTTACCAAGGCTCCATCAACAGCACCTTCCAAACCCACAACCACTACCATCTAGAAGGACAAGGGCAGCAGATAGATGGGAACACCACCACCTGGAAGTTCCCCTCCAAGTCACTCACCATCCTGACTTGGAAATATATCGCTGTTCCTTCACTGTCACTGGGTCAAAATCCTGGAACTCCCTCCCTAACAGCACTGTGGGTGTACCTACACAACATGGACTGCAGTGGTTCAAGAAGGCAGCTCACCACCACCTTCTCAAGCGCAATTAGGGATGGGCAATAAATGCTGGCCCAACCAGCGAAGCCCACATCCCATGAGCTACTAAAAAATAAACCAGTGTCGAGTCACGCCATTTGGACTCTGAACTGCCCCGGCCAGCTTTCAAAGGTTGTTGAAGCAGGTGGTGGTGGGCTTATCCAATTGCCTAGTGAATCTAGACTACCCCGGAGTGCACAGCAACACTGGGAAACTCACTTAGAGCAACTAGAAGCGCTCTTTCAGAAAGTACAGTCAGCTGACCTAGTGGGCAATCTCACAATGAGCGAGTTCGCGAAGGCTCAGGTGACCTATCTGGGACACGTAGTGGGTCAAGGTTTTGTACTGCCCAGGGCTATAAAGGTACAAGCAATAGCACAGTTCCCCCTTTCAACAACAAAACTGGAAATCATGGGGAGGGAGGATTTTCCCCTCGTTGGGTGGGCACAGTGGGCAGGCCCAGGAGCAGCCACGCAATGGACCACTGCCCGCGATCAGGCCCCAACCGAGATCACACGCTGTCTGGCCAATTAACGGCCGGCCAGTGTGAAACCCGCGCTGATAACCCCAGCGCTGCCGGGGTGGGAGTGGGAGTGGGGCTGGGAGGAGCGCGAGCGATGAAGTGTGCACATGCTCTGGAGAGTGAACACTGACAGGTCCCTGAAGGCACAGAACAGCTTCAGGGAGCTGAAGGTTTTTAACATGACAAAATAAAGATTTAAAAAATAATAAATAAATGAACAGGGGCGTGTGAAATATGAGTTTTAGGAATTTTTATTGGTTTTTTAGTCACCGTTTGAAACCTTATCCTGCCCATGGATGAAGTTTTATTAAAAATGCAAAGGCCGACTGGCCTATTCGCCCGCCCGCCAACCGAACAGTTGGACAGGCAGCGTAAAATTCAATTTAATTGTTTAAGGGCCTTATTAGGCCTCTTCATTGTCGGTGGGCGCGTTGCCACCTCTCGTGTGATGACATCGGGATGCTCCCCCACCATCGCGCACTGTTTCACTCCCATTCGGGCCAGGCCTGGGACAAAAAGATTCTGTCCATGAGGTTCTTGGGGATGTGTGGGTTGTACCGCAAGCTCATCCCAAACTCCAGCACAGTCGCCACCCCACAGACAGGCCTCCCACAGGAAAAAGCAAAGGCCTTTGGGGCTGAGAAATGTCAGACAGCTTTGGAGAAGTTGAAAGTCTTTATAATCGGCCAGACTGTGCTCACAGCCCCGGACTTTAACAAACTGCTAAAGGAGCCATCGATGTGAGTGACATCGGGGTAGAGGCTTCCCTCCTCCAGGGAGACCAATCAGGCACTTCTCCTAAAAACTGAACAAGTATCAGAATCGATACTCCACAGCGGGGAAGGGAACCCTCGGTTTATTACCGGCTCTCTCACACTTTGAGATATTTGTCCGAAATGGATACTGACCACAGCCCACTGACCTTTGTGGAAAAGTTTAAGATGCAGAATTCCAGGGGCAGAATTTTGCCTCGCTGGACGGGCTCGGTGGGGGTGGGGGTGGTCTCGGCGGGGGTGGGGTCGGTGGGGGTGGTCTCGGTGGGGTTGGGGGAGGTCTCGGTGGGGGTGGGGTCGGTGGGGGTGGGGTCAGTGGGGGTGGGGTCAGTGGGGTGGGGTCAGTGGGGGTGGCCTCGGTGGGGGTGGGGTTGGTGGGGGTGGGGTCGGTGGGGTGAAGTCGGTGGGGGTGCGCTCGGTGGGGGTGGGGTGGTCTCGGGTGGGGTTGGTGGGGGCGCGCTCGGTGGGGGTGGGTGTGGGCTCGGTCTCGATGGGGGTGGGTGTGGGCTCGGTCTCGGTGTGGGTGGGGGTGGTCTCGGGTGGGGGTGGGGTCGGTGAGGGTGGGGTCGGTGGGGGTGGAGTCGGTGGGGGTGGGGTCGGTGGGGGTGGGGTCGGTGGGGGTGGGGTCGGTGGGGGTGGGGTCGGTGGGGGTGGGGTCGGTGGGGGTGGGGTCGGTGGGGGTGGGGTCGGTGGGGGTGGGGTCGGTGGGGGTGGGGTCGGTGGGGGTGGAGTCGGTGGGGGTGGGGGTGGGGTCGGTGGGGGTGGGGTCGGTGGGGGTGGGGTCGGTGGGGGTGGGGTCGGTGGGGGTGGGGTCGGTGGGGGTGGGGTCGGTGGGGGTGGTCTCGGTGGGGGTGGGGTCGGTGGGGGTGGGGTCGGTGGGGGTGGGGTCGGTGGGGGTGGGGTCGGTGGGGGTGGGGTCGGTGGGGGTGGGCTCGGTGGGGGTGGGCTCGGTGGGGGTGGGCTCGGTGGGGGTGGGCTCGGTGGGGGTGGAGTCGGTGGGGGTGGGGGTGGGGTCGGTGGGGGTGGGGTCGGTGGAGGTGGTCTCGGTGGGGGTGGGGGTGGGGTCGGTGGGGGTGGGGGTGGGGTCGGTGGGGGTGGGGTCGGTGGGGGTGGTCTCGGTGGGGGTGGGGGTGGGGGTGGGGTCGGTGGAGGTGGGGGTGGGGTCGGTGGGGGTGGGGTCGGTGGGGGTGGGCTCGGTGGGGGTGGGCTCGGTGGGGGTGGGCTCGGTGGGGGTGGGCTCGGTGGGGGTGGGCTCGGTGGGGGTGGGGTCGGTGGGGGTGGGGTCGGTGGGGGTTGGGGTCGGTGGGGGTGGGGTCGGTGGGGGTGGGCTCGGTGGGGGTGGGGGTGGGGTCAGTGGGGGTGGGGTCAGTGGGGGTGATCTCGGTGGGGGTGGGGTCGGTGGGGGTGGGGTCGGTGGGGGTGGGGTCGGTGGGGGTGGGGTCGGTGGGGGTCGGCTCGGTGGGTTGGGCTCGGTGGGTTGGGCTCGGTGGGTTGGGCTCGGTGGGGGTGGTCTCGGTGGGGGTGGGGGTCGGTGGGGGTTGGGGTCGGTGGGGGTGGGCTCGGTGGGGGTCGGTGGGGGTTGGGGTCGGTGGGAGTGGTCTCGGTGGGGGTGGTCTCAGTGGGGGTGGGGGTGGGGTCGGTGGGGGTGGGGTCGGTGGGGGTGGGGGTGGGCTCGGTGGGGGTGGTCTCGGTTGGGGTGGGAGTGGGCTCGGTGGGGCTGGGGTCGGTGGGGGTGGTCTCGGTGGGGGTGGGCTCAGTGGGGGTCGGTGGGGTGGGGGTGGGGTCGGTGGGGGTGGGGGTGGGTGGGGTGGGGGTGGGGGTCGGTGGGGGTGGTCTCGGTGGGGGTGGGCTCGGTGGGGGTGGGGGTGGGGTCAGTGGGGGTGGGGTCAGTGGGGGTGATCTCGGTGGGGGTGGGGTCGGTGGGGGTGGGGTCGGTGGGGGTGGGGTCGGTGGGGGTCGGCTCGGTGGGTTGGGCTCGGTGGGTTGGGCTCGGTGGGTTGGGCTCGGTGGGTTGGGCTCGGTGGGGGTGGTCTCGGTGGGGGTGGGGGTCGGTGGGGGTTGGGGTCGGTGGGGGTGGGGGTGGGGGTCGGTGGGGGTGGGCTCGGTGGGGGTCGGTGGGGGTTGGGGTCGGTGGGAGTGGTCTCGGTGGGGGTGGTCTCAGTGGGGGTGGGGGTGGGGTCGGTGGGGGTGGGGTCGGTGGGGGTGGGGGTGGGCTCGGTGGGGGTGGTCTCGGTTGGGGTGGGGGTGGGCTCGGTGGGGCTGGGGTCGGTGGGGGTGGTCTCGGTGGGGGTGGGCTCAGTGGGGGTCGGTGGGGTGGGGGTGGGGTCGGTGGGGGTGGGGGTCGGTGGGGTGGGGGTGGGGGTCGGTGGGGGTGGTCTCGGTGGGGGTGGGCTCGGTGGGTGTGGTCTCGGTGGGTGTGGGGGTGGGGTCGGTGGGGGTGGGGTCAGTGGGGGTGGGGTCAGTGGGGGTGGGGGTGGTCTCGGTGGGGGTGGGGGTGGTCTCGGTGGGGGTGGGGGTGGTCTCGGTGGGGGTGGGGGTGGTCTCGGTGGGGGTGGGGGTGGTCTCGGTGGGGGTGGTCTCGTTGGGAGCGTGCGGGGGCGGTTGGGAAGCCGACCACCGCCTGTGCTCGGAGCCGGGCTGCAATTTCAGACTGGCGGAGGCCAGTTAAGGCGTGAAACCCGTGCTGCAGCGCTCAGCACCCTCTGTGTGGTCGGGGGGAGTGTAGGAAGGTGAGTATGAACTTCACATGCACATGGGTCTGCACTGGGTCTGTTCCCTCAGGCACGGAGCTGCCTTAGAGGGATGAACAGTTTTGAAAATGAAAAATAAAGTTTTTAAAGGTGTTAAAAAACATGTCTCCTCAGGTGAATGCACAATGATGGGACAGGTCTTTCTGTTGGAGTTTGTTTCATCCACTGTCCCTCCTAAAAATCACCCACAATCACCAGGAAATCAAACGTGGTTACAGTCACCCTGTCCAGAACTTAGAGACCTGGTTAGAACTGAAAAGGTAACATTGTTCAAGGCCCAGGAGAATGAATGTTTGTGTGAAAAGCCGATTACAGCCGCAAATTACTTACAGGCAAATTGAACTTTTTAAGGAAGACGTGTGTGTTTTTACAGAAATAAAAGAGAAGACACTGAGTGAAAGATGGCTGGTAATTTAATGTGGCCACTCTCTGCAAAATTCCTACGTGGATTACACTGACTGACTTGTCCTGAGAGAATATGAAATGTTGCACCTGACAAGGCGTCATGGCCTTTTTCAAACAGAGACACCTGAAAGGGAGATAGGAAAGATGCAAAAGACTGAACTTTAATCTCCTGTGGTTGCAGAGACAAAGAATGATTACCACGTCTCAGCAATCACCCACAAATCCACCTCCTGTTGATTTATATCTCAGGACGTGTAAATTGGTCAGAGATGAAAAAACTATTGAACCATAGAAAAGTTATGGTGCAAAAAGAGGCCATTCAGCCCATCATGTCTGTGTGGCCAAAAACAGTAAAAAGAAACTAACTGCTCATTTTAATCCTGCTTTCCAGCACCTGGTCCATGGCCTTGCAGGTTCCAGCGCTTCAGGTGCAGATCCAAGTACCTTTTAAATGAGCATTTCAGCCTCAACCACCAAATTAGATGGTGAATTTCAAACACTCACCACCCTCTGGGTGAAAAAGTTTTGCCTCATGTCCCCTCTAATCCTTCTACAAATCGCCTCAAATCTATGCCCCTGGTAATTGACCCCTCAGTCAGGGGGAAACAAGTCTTTACTCTCCACCCTATCTCGGCCCCTCATTATTTTGTACACCTCAATTAGGTCACCCCTCAGCCTCCTCTGTTCTAAGGAAAACAACCCCAGACCATCCACCTTTCCTCATAGCTGCAATTTTCAAACTCTGGCAACATTCTTGTAAATCTCCTCTGTCTCTCTCCAGAGTAATTATGTTCTTCCTGCAATGTGGTGACCAGAACTGTGTACACAGTTCCAGCTGTGGCCTAACCAGAGTTTTATACAGTTCCCTCATTCCATCCCTGCTTTTGTAGTCAATCCCTCACCCAATAAAGGAAAACATTCCATATGCTTTCTTGACCATCTTATCCACCTGTCCTGCCACTTTCAGGGACCTGTGGACATTCACTCCAAGGTCTCTCATTTCCTCTACCCCTCCCAATAACTTCCCGTTTATTCAGTATTCCCTGGCTTTTTTTGCCCTCCCCAAATGCATTACCTCCCACTTTTCCAGATTGAATTCCATTTGCCAATTCTCCGCCCACTGAAACAAACCATTGATATCATTCTGGTGTTGACAGCTATCCTCTTCACTATCAACTACACGGCCAATTTTTGTGTCATCTGAAAGTTTCCCAATCATAACTCCCACATTTAAGTCTAAATATTAAATTAATATATACAATAAACAGCGAGGGCCCATCACTGAGCCCTGTGGAACTCCACTGGAAACCATTTTCCATTCACATACCAGAGGCAGTGGTGGCATTTCCACCAGACATAGTCCAGAGACTCAGGGTAATGCGTGAGGACACCCTGGTCCACTCCTCCAACACCTCATCCCCTTCAATTGCAGAAGGTGCAACACTTGCCCCTTTACCTCCTCCCTGTCCAAGCCTGATGGAGGGGAGCTTAGATCCACCTCAATGGGTGGTGGGGACATCGCTTTGATGAACAGCAATATGGGTTGGCTGGGAGGTGGGTGAGAGGATGGCAAGGGAGTTGCTGCTTAGGGTGATGGGGCAGCCGGAATCTTCCTGTGCATGTGTGAGGTTGTAGGTTTAAATTTGACAAGACAGGCAACATTTCGAGAGTTCCCGGCTTCCTCTACACAATTCATTGATCACATTTTCAATTCACTCTCAGCTAATCCTTGGCTTAACTGTGTCCAGCGAATCAGCTGGGTAAACATGTCTCACCGTCACATATTCTCCGAGTGCAGTTTACAATCTGGCCGGAAAGGCAGGAGCTGAAGAAAACAAAAAAATATAAATGTATTTATAACCAGATATACACAAACCCAGAGCCAAACGCAGACCTAGAGACAGAGACAGGCGCAGAGACAGAGACAGGCGCAGAGACAGAGACAGAGACAGGCGCAGAGACAGAGACAGACCCAGAGACAGAGACAGAGACAGAGACAGACCCAGAGACAGAGACAGACCCAGAGACAGACCCAGAGACAGAGACAGACCCAGAGACAGGGACAGAGACAGGGACAGATCCAGAGACAAAGACAGACCCAAAGACAGAGACAGGCACAGAGACAGAGACAGAGACAGAGACAGGTGCAGAGACAGAGACAGGCGCAGAGACAGAGACAGGCGCAGAGACAGAGACAGGCGCAGAGACAGGCACAGAGATAGAGACAGACCCAGAGACAGAGACAGAGACAGAGGCAGAGACTAAGACAGAGACAGAGACAGAGACAGACCCAGAGACAGAGACAGACCCAAAGACAGAGACAGGCGCAGAGACAGAGACAGACTCAGAGACAGATCCAGAGACAGAGACAAAGACAGACTCAGAGACAGAGACAGAGACAAAGACAGACTCAGAGACAGAGACAGACCCAGAGACATTGACAGAGACAGAGACAGGCACAGAGACAGGCACAGAGACAGAGACAGACTCAGAGACAGATCCAGAGACAGAGACAAAGACAGACTCAGAGACAGAGACAGACCCAGAGACAGACCCAGAGACATTGACAGAGACAGAGACAGACTCAGAGACAGAGACAGAGACAGACCCAGAGACAGAGACAGAGACAGGCGCAGAAACAGAGACAGACACAGAGACAGAGACAGAGACAGGGACAGACCCAGAGACAGGGACAGGCACAGGCACAGACCCAGAGACAGAGACAGAGACAGAGAAAGAGACAGGTCCAGAGACAGAGACAGAGAGACTCAGAGACAGAGACAGGCGCAGAGACAGAGACAGGCGCAGAGACAGGGACAGACCCAGAGACAGAGACAGGCACAGGGACAGACCCAGAGACAGAGACAGAGACAGAGACAGAGACAGAGAGACTCAGAGACAGAGACAGAGACAGGCGCAGAGACAGAGACAGGCACAGGGACAGACCCAAGGACAGACTCAGGGACAGGCACAGAGATGGAGACTGATGCTGAGCACACCCATTCCCCTGGTCCCACAGGGTGTCCCTAACCCTAATGTAAGGCAGTTGTCTCATATACAGGCCATAATCAATTTGCTTCGAGTTGTGAATCAATAGCTGTACTATTACACCACTGGGTGTGTTCTATAGATCAGCAGCTAGTGGGAAAGGCATACATCCATAGAATGGTTACAGCACAGGGTGAGGCCATTTGGCCCATCATGTCTGTACTGGCTCCATGCAACAGCAACTCAGCCAGCCTCATTCCCCAACCCTTTCCCTGTACCCCTGCACATTCTCCCTTTTCAGATAACAGTCTAATTCCCTCCTGAATGCCTCACTTGAACCTGCTTCCACCACATTCTCAGGCAGTGCATTCCAGACTCCAGCCACTCATTGAGTAAAGGTTTCTCCTCATGTCACCTTTTCTTTTTTTACCAATCACTTTAAATCTGTGCCCTCTCGTTCTTGATCCTTTTACGAGTGGGAACAGCTTCTCCCTATCTACTCTGTCCAGCCCCTCATGATTTTGAACATCTCTATCAAATCTCCTCTTAGCCGTCTTCTCTCCAAGGAGAACAGTCCCAACCTCTCCAATCTATCCTCATAGCTGAAGTTCCTCATCCCTGGAACCATTCCCGTGAATCTTTTCCACACTCTCCCCATTGCCTTCACATCCTTCCTAAAGTGCGGCACCCAGAACTGGACACAATACTCCAGCTGAGTAATAATGCCCAGGATACTGTCTGCTTTATTAACTGCGCTCTCAGCCTGTCCTACCACCTTCAATGAGTTATTCACAAAGACACCCAGATCCCTCTGCCCCTTTAGAATTTACCCTTTATTTTATAGTGTCTCTCCATGTTCTTCCCACTGAAATGAATCACTTCGCATTTCTCTGCATTAAATGTCAGCTGCCCATTCTACCAACTTATCCTCACAGTTCACAATTTTTTCCAAGTTTAGTGTCATCTGCAAAATTTGAAATTGTCCCCATGCACACCAAGATCTAGAACATTAATGTATATCAGGAAAAGCAAGGGTCCCAATACTGACCCCTGGGGAACCTCACTACAAACCTTCCTCAAGCCTGAAAAATATCCATTGACCATTACTCTCTGCTTCCTATTTTTCAGCCAATTTTATACCACGTTATTAATGTCCCTTTTATTCCATGAGCAATAACTTTTCTCACAAGTCTGTTGTGTGGCACTGTGTCAAATGCCTTTTGAAAGTCCATGTACACCACATCAATAGCATTATCCTCATCGACCTTTTCTGTTACCTCTTCAAAAAACTCCGGCAAATTAGTTCAACATGATTTACCCTCAAGAAATCCATGCTGGTTTTCCTTAATTAACCCACATTTATCCATGACACTATTAATTTTGTCCTGAATTATTGTTTCTATCTTCGGCTCGGTGAGCGGGGGCAGGGCCTGATGGCTGAAGTGTAAAATGAACTGTCAAAGGCCTATTAAGGCCTGTTAAAAAGCAATTAAGGCAATCAGCTGAGCTCACGGTTGGGGGGCAGGCAAAGAGCCCAGGCGGCCTTCACATTTATCATGAAACCTCGTCCACTGGCGGGAGGAGGTTTCATGAATGATTTTAAAATTTTCAGAAAAATCTTTTATTAAAATTAGTGCACATGTCCCAGCTCATGTGACAGTTTCACTTGAGGCTGTTCCATGATTCAATAAGGTCATGGCTGATTTGATTTTGGCCTCAACTCCACATTCCGACCATTGTTTCTGAACTAAGTTTCTCACTCCCAAACTGAATGCTAAATTCTACCATGTTATGGTCACTCTTTCCTTGGGGATCCTTTACTCAGAGATCATTTATTAAACCTGCCTCATTACACATTACCAGATCCAAAATAGCCTGATCCCTAGTTCTAGTCTCTCCCTCACAGGGAGCCATCCTCTCAGCATCCACCCTGTCAAGACCCCTCAGGGTCTTGTATGAATAATAAGATCACCTCTCAATCTTCTAAACTCCAGTGGATACAGGCCCAGCCTGTTCAACCTTTCCTCATAAGATATTCACCCCATCCCAGGTATCAGTTGAGTGAACCTTCTCTGAACTGCTTCCAACACATTTATATCCTTTCTTAAATAAGCAGACCAAAACTGTACACAGTATTCCAGATGTGGTTTCACCAAAGCCTGTACAGCTGCAGTAAAACTTGCCTACTTTTATATTCCATTCCTCTTGCAAGAAACGCCAACATTCCATTTGTCTTCCTAATCACTTGCTGTACCTGCAGACTAACCTTTCCTGATTCACGTACCAGGACACCCAGGTCCCCGGTAATTACAAAGGAATGAGGGTAGAATTAGCTGCAGTGGACTGGGAAAGGGGTTTAGCAGAAAAGATGGTTGATGAACAATGGTGGATGTTTAAGAAAATAGTTCATGACTCACAACAAAGATATATCCCAGTGAGGAAGAAGGATTGTAGGAAGGAGATAAACCAACTATAGCTAACCAAGGAAGAAAAGGACAGTATCAAATTGAAGGAAAAAACATAGAATGTGACAAAGATTCGCGGTAAGCCAGAGGATTGGGAAAATTTTAAAAACCAACAAAAGATGACCAAAAAAATTAAGCAGGAGAAAATGAACTTTGAGGGTAAAATAGCAAACAATATAAAAACAGATGTAAAGGCTTCTTCTGGTTGGATGCACAACATAAGGTTCAAAGAAACTATCCCGAGTAAACACTATGATCTCCTGCTCATGTCTACCTCTGCCAATCTGATTTTCCCAATCCACATAATGCACTGTCTGAGAGTGTGGTGGAGACAGGGTCAATCGTGTGGTTAGGATCTGGAATGTTCTGTCTGAGAGTGTGGTGGAGACAGGGTCAATCGAGTGGTTAGGATTTGGAATGCACTGTCTGAGAGTGTGGGGGAGACAGGGTCAATCGAGTGGTTAGGATCTGGAACGCACTGTCTGAGAGTGTGGGGGAGACAGGGTCAATCGAGTGGTTAGGGTCTGGAATGCACTGTCTGAGAGTGTGGGGGAGACAGGGTCAATTGAGTGGTTAGGATCTGGAATGCACTGTCTGAGAGTGTGGTGGAGACAGGGTCAATCGAGTGGTTAGGGTCTGGAATGCACTGTCTGAGAGTGTGGGGGAGACAGGGTCAATTGAGTGGTTAGGATCTGGAATGCACTGTCTGAGAGTGTGGTGGAGACAGGGTCAATCGAGTGGTTAGGGTCTGGAATGCACTGTCTGAGAGTGTGGGGGAGACAGGGTCAATTGAGTGGTTAGGATCTGGAATGCACTGTCTGAGAGTGTGGGGGAGACAGGGTCAATCGAGTGGTTAGGATCTGGAATGCACTGTCTGAGAGTGTGGGGGAGACAGGGTCAATCGAGTGGTTAGGATTTGGAATGCACTGTCTGAGAGTGTGGGGGAGACAGGGTCAATCGAGTGGTTAGGGTCTGGAATGCACTGTCTGAGAGTGTGGGGGAGACAGGGTCAATCGAGTGGTTAGGATCTGGAACGCACTGTCTGAGAGTGTGGGGGAGACAGGGTCAATCGAGTGGTTAGGATTTGGAATGCACAGTCTGAGAGTGTGGGGGAGACAGGGTCAATCGAGGTGTTGAGGAGGGAATTGGATATGCAGAAGACGACAATGAATTTTCGGACTAAAGGAAAAGTTTGGTGGAGGGATAGTAGCTGAGTTATCACCAACTGAATGTCCTTTTCTGCTGTAACCCCTCCATGATTTTATTCTATTACAGATTAAACATAATTCCCCCTTTTCACATCTTTGTTTCTTGAAGTTGCTAAATGGTATGAAATGTGTTACACTCACCATGTGTTGCAGCCTCTCACCACCCTGGCTCCAGATTGATAAATCTCCCCTCCGTCCAGACACGGACAATCAGAAACAGGAACACATTCTCCATTCTGAAACACAGTCAAACCCGGGTCTGTTACAGCCACACGTTTCCAACTGCAATGTGTGGGCCAAGGAGCTGAAGTCTGAACACCAACAAACGCAGCCCCAATCCCACCCACCCTCTCCCCATGTCCCCCGATCACACCCACCCTCTCCCCATGTCACCCACCCTCTCCCCATGTCCCCCGATTGCACCCAACCACTTACCCATGTCCCCCAATCCCACCCACCCTGTCCCCATGTCCCCCACCCTCTCCCCCTGTATCCCATCCTCTCCCCCTGTCTCCCACCCTCTCTCCATATCCTCCAGCCCCACCCACCCACCATCTCCCACAATTGCACCCACGCTCTCCCCGTATCCCTGAATTCCATAAGGTGCTGTGACAGTATGTTACAGTATACTCAGAGCCTCCAGTACTGTTACACACGTTACAGCCTGGAGTCATGGATAGTGATGGCACTCCCCTGGTACCTACTCCTGGAGTGAGACATCAGCCCCGGGATGCTGGTCCAGAGATAGGGATACTACCCATTACAGCACAAGAGCTCCTCACTCAATCAACTACCGAGAAAGAGACTGCGAGAGGAGGAGCTAATGAGAGAGAAAGTGTGTGCGTGTGTGTGTGAGAGAGAGAGAGTGAGAGAGAGAGAATGTGTAAGAGAGAGAAAGAGAGAGGCTTTAATTTTCCCAGATTTGCACTAAGTTCGGTAGCGAGCGGGTAAAATGGAATCCTACCCACCAACAAAAATGACAGGTTTCCACATCCTATCGTCCCAAACCCGCCTTGTTATATATTCACTCCGGTGAAACACGCTGTTTCCATGGTGAGCAGGCTCTCATTCACCCGCTCACCATCGCCCCGCTGAATCACCACGCTAGCCGCCATCTTTAAAAGGCAAAGTGCTCATCACCACCAGCTCACCAAAGGCAAAAAGACTGCAGCCCCCCCACTTCAACGCCGGGTCCCTCGAGCGACTGCTGGACACCGTGGGGGCTGCCGGGATGTCCTCTACCCCTGGCTCTGGCCGCAGGATGGGCAGCAACGTCACCAACCCGGCTTGAGAGGTGGTGGCAGTGCTGGTCAGCGCCAACGCCCTGCAGAGGAGGGCAGCCACCCAGGGCCACAAGAGGGTGAATGATCTCCTCCGTTCCCCAGGGTCAGTCACTCTTCTCATCACTCCCAACTCACACACTCACAAACCCATCACACACCCACAGGGCCCTCACTCACTGTCAGTGTGAGGGACATCACCATTCACTCTCTCACACTCACCATCATTGTCCTCATCCCGTCCATGGGACCACTCACCACCCACACAGGCTGGGCACACTTATCATCTGGCCTGGCAGGTGTCCCACGTACATTCTCTCCATCTCTATTCATGCAGGTCAAACTGGCTCACAACACCAGGGAGAGGTCGCAGACCGATGCAGCAATGCCTGAAATCAAGGTCCTCACGGACTTTGAAAACAGAGCCATCCAGCTGTCCGGCAATGACCGGGACCGGTCCTGTGCTGACGGTGATGTCGGCGCTGCTCTACCAAGTGAGGGTCCAGCAGTGCAACATCCATCAGATAACCAGGCTGTGAGTGATGTGTCCTGTTTCACAGGCCACTGCCAGGCACTAATTATCTCTCCTTGTTTTCACAGGCACATCTGGGAAGCAGCCAATGGAGTCCACGACCCAGGGCCCCCAGTCAAGCTCCGAAGAAACCTTTGAAGAGGAATCTGGAGACTCCCTCCCTGAAGTCCTGTCACAGCCTCACCCACACCCTCCACCAGCGCAGAGACACACACCTCTGTGGGACTGAGCTTTAGAGTAGCTTCGGGGTCACAATCTGGTGAGCACATCGCACTGTCTGATCCACAGCAGGCGGAGGCAGGGGCTTCCCAGATCCCCGGCACTCGGAGGAGCTGCTGGAGGCCAGAACATTGCTGAGTCTGAGACAGATGAGGAGCCTCTGGACTCGGTCATGTCACAGTTGCTGGAGCTGCAAAGACAAGCTCGGGAACATCAGGAAGGAATGTCCGCTGCACTCCTCAGATTGCAAGGCACGATGGAGGAGTCTGTCTGCCTTCACTCTGAGGTGATAGCGCCGGCATTGCCAACGCACCGAGGTCAACACTGGCAGGATGGCGGCCGCCATGGAGACCTTGGTCCAGGACATCGCTCCTGCACTGCTGCACGGGCTTAACTCCATCACTGATGCCATAGTTGGCCCCAACAGTGTGTACGTGAGAGGGGTGCCGGGCAGCTCAATCTCACTCCAGCCACCCCTTCTCCTCACAGAGTCAGCCAGGGGCCCTCGGGCACCCATAGGGAGGAGGATCAGTGGGTCCACACTCCAGGACCATCCATCCAGGTGACCCTGGGAGTGTCCGGCCCATCCGAATCCCCTCTTCCTGTGACCTCAGCAGCTCCAGCTCCACAGGCTGAGGAGGGGCCACTACCACACAGCAGGACCCCGAAAGCAGGCCGGGGCCCTCCAGGTCTCAGCCCTCCAGAGGATGCCCACCAAAGTCATCACAGACAGGGTGTCACAGTCAGCAGGCTGCCTCCACCTCCACTGTGGATGTCCGGGGAGCACCAAGACACAGCGGCAGGGTTAGGAAAGTTAGGTAAAGGTAGTTGCGCAGCCTGAGTACGAGTGTTAATCACTTGTACATAATGTTCACTATTGTCAATAAACCCCCAAGAATGTCTCCCTGCCTATGGCTCCTTGTTCTGATGAGCAGTGTTCGTGTCACTCAGATGTGAAACCTTTCTGTACAAGATAAAGGCAGGTGTCTCAGTCCAGGGCTTCTCCCCTGTGTCTGTGTAGCCTTCAGGCCACAGTGATGGTCCAGCCTCTCACTCCCTGGAAACATTACTGATGTCTGCACCTCGATGGTGCTGGTCATTGCTGCCAGAATGTAGTGGGCAGGTGTCACAGAGTTCCCTCATTCTCTCTGTGTGCTCTCAGCACCTTTAAGGTGGAGCTGGTCCCCATCCCTTCAGCATCTGTGACCAGTGATGCTGTGCACCAGCTCCTGAAGGGTTGAGGTGCTGAAGGGGGACACAGCATCAAATGCATCTAAAGTTTCATGGCTGCGTCTCTGAGATGGCCCTGATCATGGAGCGCAAGCGAGCTGCCCTCGGCCAGACAGGAGTCAGACATTCTCAGAGACAATGTGAAGATCTATGGAGTGTCCTCACTGCCTGTTGTCATCATCCTCCTGTGATCGAGCGACTATTAGGGCCTCCACTGCCTCTCCATGACAGGAGCATTCTCACAGAGGGTATTGGCGCTGAGATAAGTCAGACTGGAGTCACATGTTCACAACTGTGATGTGAGGATCTATGGGGACACCTCACTGCATGTCCTCATCATCCTCCACAAATCTGGCAGCTATGAGGGTCTCCCGAGTGTGCCTGCCTCGTCCGGCCAGTGCGAGAGCCTCATCCCCGTCATCATCACCACTGAGGACCCTCTCACCCTCATCCCCATCAACATCCTCCTCATCGGAGGAGACCTCCAGCTCCTCCATCTCCTCCTCAGCCAGCTCCTCTCCCCGTTGCAGTGCCAGGTTGTAAAGGGTGCAGTAGACGGTGATGATGTGCGACACCCTCTGTGGACTGTATTGCAGGGCCCCACCAGACCGATCCAGGCACCGGAACCACATCTTCAGCATCCTGATGGTCTGCTCCACCAAGTTGCAGGTTGCAGTATGAGCTTCATTATAGCGTCACTCTGCTGCAGTCTGAGGCCGCTGCACAGGTGTCATCAGCCACGGCCTCTGTGGGTAGCTGTTGTCCCCAAGGAGCCAAACCGGCAGCCTCTGTGGACCCTGGAAGACTCCAGGGATCTGTGAGTGACTCAGGATGTAGGCATCGTGCACACTCCCTGGAAACCGTGCGCAGACCTGCAGGATGTGTTTGTGGAGGTCGCACACCAGCTGCACGTTCAGTGAGTGGAAGCCCTTGTGGTGGTGAAGTCACCGAGTGTAGCGATGGAGACCTGAGCTCCACATGAGTGCAGCCAATCACACCCTGTACCTGTGGGAATCCCGAGATCAGGGAAAATCCAATGGCCCTTGTATCCTGGCTGTCCTGGTCCTGGGTGAAATGCACAAAGTTGTGTACCATGGAGAAGATGGGATCCGTGACCTCATGGATGTATTTGTGGGTGGTGGATTGTGAAATCCCACAGAGGTCGCCTGTGGAGCCCTGAAAGGAGCCACTGGTATAGAAATTGAGGCCGTGGTCACTTTCACAGCCACTGGCAGTGGATGCCCTCCATGTCCCCTTGGCACCAAGTCCTGCAGTAAGTGGCAGATGTGAGTCACCAGCTCCCTAGACATGTGCAGCCGTCGGCGACACTGGTTCTCAGTCACCTGCAGGAATGGCAGGCGGCGTCTATAGATCCTGGGTATCGCTAGGCGCTGACCAGCCATGGCTCACTGTCACTCCTGGGCAGTGTGTGTGGGATCTCCTGCTGCCCCTTCTTCTTGAGGTTGCTGCTCCTGCCTTTGCACAGCCAGGAGCCTCAGTCACTCTCTCCCCAGTCTTCTACAGTCCCTGTCGGCCATCAGGCACACAGCTAGGTCACCAGGATCCATGATCCTGACATTGTCCTCCTGCAGCATGAAAGAGAGAGAGAGGCGTGGTTATCATGGGTGTACTTAGCACCTTCCCTGGTCTGTGTGACTGCCCCTTAACACTTCCCGGAGAGAGCTGGTCACCCCCAGGATGGCCAGAGATGAGTGCGCTGCATGGCTGCCCCATCAACCTGCGACATGGGGGAGACAGGTCCAAACCAGGATGCTGAGATTGCGAGGGGCTGTGAGCACCTCCAGCAGTGACTGTTACATGGCCAGTGTTAGTGAGGAGATTGTACAACGTGTGCAGTCCAACTGCTCCACGGTCCAATAAAGTGGTGGCGGACTGGAAGTCTGTGCTGGGGGTATGGGGGAGGAACGTGGCAGGGGGTAAGGTATGGAGTGCTTGGGGGTCTTTTGGTGCCTCTGTGATGTTTGCATGGGCAGCCAGGCTAGGAGTCCGACCCCGATCATATCACCAGGAGAAACCAGCAAGCTCCGGCCTCATGTTCCAGCAAGGAGTCCCCGGAGAAGTTCCATCAGATAGTCAAGGAATAGTGGGAGGACCGCTTCCCGAGGGATGGCAGCATGTGTGGTGGTCACTCCTACCAATACTGTCATGGACAGGTGCATCTGCGGCAGGCAGGTTGGTGAGGATGAGGTCAAGTATGTTTTTCCCTCTTGTTGGTTCCCTCACCACCTGCCGCAGACCCAGTATAACAGCTACGTCCTTTAGGACTCAGCCAGCTCGGTCAGTAGTGGTGCTACCGAGCCACTCTTGGTGATGGACATTGAAGTCCCCACCCAGAGTACATTCTGCGCCCTTGCCACTCTCAGTGCTTCCTCCAAGTGGTGTTCAACATGGAGAAGCACTGATTCATCAGCTGAGGGAGGGCGGTACGGGGTAATCAGCAGGAGGTTTCCTTGCCCATGTTTGACCTGATGCCATGAGAAAGAGAGAGAGTGAGAAAACAAGAGAGAAAATGAGCAAGAAGAGCGAAGCAAGACAGAGTGAGCGAGACAGAGAAAACGAGAGAGAGCAAGTGAGTGAGAGGGAGAGCAAAAGGGAGAGAAGGAGGGTTTTATGTCTCGAGTCTGAGTTCACGAGTCGAGTAAACTTGAATTGCACGGCTTCATATACACCTGCCACTTGATTCTCACTATCAATGAAGGAGGGAGACTGACATAAGAGAAATCTGATTGTTTATTGTAACAGAGGGTAGGGCACTCAATCCTTGCGTGCTCCCACAACCACCTCCAGCTAACCAGTAGCCCACACTGTCCAGTGATTGGTCAGTACTGTCACATGGTTAGTCCACTTGCATTCTCTTAAAGGTACATGGTACTCCAATTTACCACAGGAGAGCGAGCGAGAGGGAGAGAGAGCGAGAGAGAGCAACCTAGAGTGAGCGAGAGCAAGAGACAGAAAGAGAGCGAGGGAATGAGGGCGAGAGCAAGGGTGAGAGTGAGCGAGAGCGAGAAAGCATGAGAGAGAGCTAAAGTAAGAGGCCGAGGGTTTCTTCAAATTCATTCATGGGATGTGGACATCACTGGCTAGGTCAGCATTTATTGCCCATCCCTAGTTACCCCTTGAGAGGGTGGTGGTGAGCTGCCTTCTTGAGCCACTGCAGTCCATGTGGTGTAGGTACACCCACAGTGCTGTTGTGCTCTGTCTCTGTTACGTGCTCTGTCCCTCTGTCGTGCGCTCTGTCTGTCGGAGACCCAAGTGAGACAGAGGCCGAGTGACAGACAGAGATTGAGCACGACAGGGACAGAGCGAGACAGACAGAGACAGAGCGAGACAGACAGAGACAGAACGAGACAGACAGAGACAGAGCGAGACAGACAGAGACAGAGCGAGACAGACAGAGACAGAGCGAGACAGACAGAGACAGAGCGACAGACAGAGACAGAGCGACAGACAGAGACAGAGTGACAGACAGAGACAGAGCGACAGACAGAGACAGAGCGACAGACAGAGACAGAGCACGATAGAGACCGAATGCAACAAAGACAGAGCGAGACAGACAGAGACAGAGCGAGACAGACAAAGACAGAGCGAGACAGACAAAGACAGAGCGAGACAGACAAAGACAGAGCGAGACAGACAAAGACAGAGCAAGACAGACAGAGACAGAGCGAGACAGACAAAGACAGAGCGAGACAGACAAAGACAGAGCGAGACAGACAAAGACAGAGCGAGACAGACAGAGACAGAGCGAGACAGACAAAGACAGAGCGAGACAGACAAAGACAGAGCGAGAGCAACAGACAGAGACAGAGAAAGAGCCATAGACAGAGACAGGGTGACAGACAGAGACAGAGCGAGACAGACAGAGACAGATCATCAGACAGAGACAGAGAAAGAGTCATAGACAGAGACAGAGTGAGACAGAGATAGAGCGCAACAGAGACAGAGAAACAGACAGAGACAGAATGATAGACAGAGACCGAACGTGACAGGGACAGAACGCGACAGACAAGAGACAGAGGCAGAATGATAGACAGAGACAGAGCGATAGACAGAGACAGAGCGATAGACAGAGACAGAGCGACAGACAGACAGACAACAATGGCTCATTGATGCATAGCTGCTGATGTGACTGCAAAGACCAGCACTGGGACAAATCGATAGTGGAGGCTGGCAGCAGAACATAAATTAAACTGTAGAATATTGGTGAAATGTTGCAAGTAGAGACTGGACTCATCCAACACAGCAGCTGGCTCCCATCGGAAGGATCACTCCCAATGAGAATTCACTCTCCGACCACGAATAGAGCTCCGGAATAGGAAGGGTGCAGTCACAGTGTTGGGGGTTTACTATAGGCCTCCCAATTGCCGGTGGGAGATTGAGGAACAGTTATGTAGGCAGATTTTGGAAAGATGTAAAAGCAATAGGGTTGTTGTGGTGGGTGATTTTAACTTTCCCTATATTGACTGGGAATCACTTAGTGCTCGGGGTTTGGATGGTGCAGAATTTGTAAGGTGCATCCAGGAGGGCTTCCTGAGACAATATGTAGATAGTCCAACTAGGGAAGGGGCAATACTGGACCTGGGATTAGGGAATGAACCCGGCCAGGTAGTCGAAGTTCAGTAGGGGAGCATTTTGGGAAAAGTGACCATAATTCAGTAAGTTTCAAGGTACTGGTGGATAAGGATAACAGGAGTCCTTGGGTTAAGGTGCTTAATTGGGGGAAGGCTAATTATAACAATATTAGGCAGGAACTGAGGAATCTAGACTGGAGGCGGATGTTTGAGGGCAAATCAACAACTGACATGTGGGGGGCTTTCAAACATCAGTTGATAAGAATTCAGGACCGGCATGTTCCTGCTAGGATGAAGGATAAGCATGGCAAGTTTCAGGAACCTTGGATAACGAAGGATATTGCGAGATTAGTCGAAGAGAAAAGGGAAGCATTCATAATGGCTAGAAGGCTGGGAACAGATGAAGTCCGTGGATAATATAA
The DNA here is from genome assembly GCF_964194155.1 of Cetorhinus maximus. NCBI lineage: Eukaryota > Metazoa > Chordata > Chondrichthyes > Lamniformes > Cetorhinidae > Cetorhinus > Cetorhinus maximus. The sequence continues at coordinate 447,518 of NW_027596133.1, forward strand.
AGAAAGTAGGAAGAAACTTAAGCAAGGAGTCAGGAGGGCTAAAAGGGGTCATGAAAAGTCATTGGTAACCAGGATTAAGGAAAATCCCAAGGCCTTTTATACATATGTAAAAAGCAAGAGGGTAGCCAGGGAAAGGGTGGGCCCAACCAGGGAGAGAGGTGGGAATCTGTGTGTGGAGCCAGAAGAAATGGGAGAGATACTAAATGAATACTTCTCATCAGTATTCACCAAAGAGAAGGACTTAGCGGTCAATTTGTCTAGGGAACAGTGTGTAGATAGCCTGGATCATGTTGAGATCAAAAAAGAGGTGTTAGGCGTCTTGAAGAATATTAAGGTGGATAAGTCCTCAGGGCCAGTTGGGATCAACCCCAGAGTACTGAGGGAGGCAAGGGAGGAGATTTATGGGGCCTTGACAGAAATCTTTGTATCCTCACTGGCTACGGGTGAGGTCCCAGACTGGAGAATGGCCAATGTTGTTCCATTGCTTAAGAAGGGTAGCAGGGATAATCCAAGAAATTACAGGCCAGTGAGCCTTACGTCAATGGTAGGGAAATTATTGGAGAAGATTCTTCGTGACAGGATTTACTACCATTTGGAAGCAAATGGGCGTATTAGTGAGAGGCAGCATGGTTTTGTGAAGGGGAGGTCGTGTCTCACTAACTTGATCGAGTTTTTCGAGGAAGTGACAAAGATGATCGACGATGGAAGGGCAGTGGATGTTATATACATGGATTTCAGTAAGGCCTTTGACAAGGTCCCTCATGGCAGACTGGTACAGAAGATAAAGTCGCACGGGATCAGAGGTGAGCTGGTAAGATGGATACAGAATTGGCTTGGTCATAGAAGACAGAGGGTAGCAGTGGAATGGTGCTTTTCTGAATGGAGAGCTGTGACTAGCAGAGTTCCGCAGGGATCAGTGCTGGGACCTTTGCTGTTTGTAGTATACATAATTGATTTGGAGGAAAATGTAACTGGGCTAATTAGTAAGTTTGCAGATGACACTAAGGTTGGAGGAGTTGCAGATAGTGAAGAGGATTGTCAAAGGATACAACGGGATATAGATTGGTTGGAGACTTGGGCGGAGAAATTGCAGATGGAGTTTAATCCGGACAAATGCGAGTTAATGCATTTTGGAAGGTCTAATACAGGCAGGAATTATACAGTAAATGGCAGAACCCTTAAGTGCATTGACGGGCAGAGGGATCTGGGTGTACAGGTCCACAGGTCACTGAAAGTGGCAACGCAGGTGGATAAGGTAGTCAGGAAGGCATATGGCATGCTTGCCTTCATCGGCAGGGGTATTGAGTATAAAAGCTGGGAAGTCATGCTGCAGCTGGATAGAACCTTGGTTAGGCCACACTTGGAATATTGCGTGCAATTCTGGTCACCACATTACCAGAAGGATATGGAGGCATTGGAGAGGGTGCAGAGGAGGTTTACCAGGATGCTGCCTGGTCTGGAGGTTATTAGCTATGAGGAGAGGTTGGAGAAACTCGGATTGTTCTCACGAGAGCGACGGAGATTGAGGGGCGACTTGACAGAAGTTTACAAAATTATGAGTGGCATGGACAGAGTAGATAGTCAGAAGCTTTTTCCCAGGGTGGAAGAGTCAATTACTAGGGGACATAGATTTAAGGTGAGAGGAGAAAACTATAGAGGAGATGTGCGGGGCAAGTTTTTTACACAGAGGGTAGTGAGTGTCTGGAATTCGCTGCCAGAGGAGGTGGTGGAAGCAGGTACGATAGTGGTGTTTAAGAGGCAGCTTGACAAATACAGGAATAGGATGGGAATAGAGGGATACGGACCCCGGAAGTGCAAAATGTTTTAGTTGACGGGCAATATGATCGGCGCAGGCTTGGAGGGCCGAAGGGCCTGTTCCTGTGCTGTACTTTTCTTTGTT